>NC_063044.1:22208542-22285146 GCF_018812025.1 Megalobrama amblycephala
CTTGATATCTTAAGTCATTTTGCTTCTCATAAATGTCATCTGTCACTTAAAAGGATGGATTCTCATTGGTTGACAATGTTTATATGGTTCATCAGCTGGAAAAAATAATTGTGAAGTGACTGCAACATATAGTTCCTCTGCGCTGTTATCAATGTAGTTGAGGTGTGGACATTTAGAACAATTTTTAAATCTTGCACTGCCTCTGAAACTGAATACTTTCCTACTACAAAATCAAAAATCAGTACAGCAAAAGAGTACTATGTCAGAATTCATAGTATTCGCACAACAAAGTATTCATAGACCTACAACTTCCGGCGAGATTCGATGGACACTTTACTATCCCGTGAGGCCACAGGAGAAGATTTATGAATGGCAGTGAAGTAACGCAACTGACACTGGTAGGTCATGTGACAGTAACAACATGACGGATGTAGTCTGTTCAAATTACATTCATTCTATATACATACTTTTTTAACACAAAGTAAATTCAATTAAATTTGCAAAGTAAATTCAAATTCAAATGTAGTACCTACTCAGAGAGTATGCGATATCTTTATCATTATAGTTATCGTCCCTAGTATGAGCGGGCCTTAATAGTAGTTAACAAACCTGGGATGCTGAAGGTGGCCTTCTGCTTGATTCCAACCTTTGTGAGAAAAGAACAGGTGTAGTTGTTCACAAGATCTCGTTTCACCGTCAGACTGCTGATGACTTTGATGAGATCTTCATCTGTATTGTGCGCAGAGCTGTTGGATTTCTCTGTGAGGTTCACGTTTTGACCGTTGCTCCAGATAACCTGAGGTGACGGGAATCCCTGAGACTCACAGGAGAGCTCCACTTCATCCTGACCCGTTTTCCTGATGCTTTTCTTTATTGGAGTATAAGGAGCTGGAAACCATAAACATAATATATACTAAAGTTACGCAAGGTGCAAGTTAAAGAGAAACATATGAAGGAGTGTTCAGGATTGTTATGTATAACAGAGTGGACAAGTTTGGAATACCATTCCACCTTACTAGGACTTTTTTATGGTATATGTTGTGCATACAGTATGAGAATTCACTGTATGCATTGAACTCAACCCGGAACTCTACCTGGACAAACTCTACATTTTCCAAAATGTGCAGTATTCACCGATCAGGCATAACATTATGACCACCTTCCTAATATTGTGTTGCTCCCACTTTTGCTGCCAAATCAGCCCTGACCCATTGAGGCATGAACTCTTCTAGACCCCTGAAGGTGTGCTGTGGTATCTGACACCAAGATGTTATCAGCAGATCCTTTGTGTCAGGAGCATTATCCTGCTGAAAGAGGACACAGCCACCAGGGAATACCGTTTCCATGAAAGGCTGTACATGGCCTCAACAATGCTTAGGTAGGTGGTACGTGTCAAAGTAACATCCACATGGATGGCAGGACCCAAGGTTTCCCAGCAGAACATTGCCCAAAGCATCACACTGCCTCCGCTGGCTCGCCTTCTTCCCATAGTGCATCCTGGTGCCGTGTGTTCCCAGGTAAGTGATGCACATGCACCCGGCCATCCACATGATTCATTAGACCAGGCCACCTTCTTCCATTGCTCCGTGGTCCAGTTCTGATGCTCACATCTCCACTGTTGGCGCTTTTGGCGGTGGACAGGGGTCAGCATGGGCGCCCTGACTGGTCTGCAGCTATGCAGCTCCATACACAACAAACTGTGATGCACTGTGTATTCTGACACCTTTCTATCAGAACCAGCATTAACTTCTTGAGCAATTTGAGCTACAGTAGCTCGTCTGCTGGATTGGACCACACGGGCCAGCCTTCAATGAGCCTCGGCCGCCCATGACCCTGTCGCCGGTTCACCACTGTTCCTTCCTTGGAGCACTTTTGATAGATACTGACCACTGCAGACCGGGAACACCCCACAAGAGCTGCAGTTTTGGAGATGCTCTGACCCAGTCGTCTAGCCATCACAGTTTGGTCCTTGTCAAACTCTCTCAAATCCTTACGCTTGCCCATTTTTCCTGCTTCTAACACATCAACTTGGAGGACAAAATGTTCACTTGCTGCCTAATATATCCACCAATAACAGGTGCCGTGATGAAGAGATGATCAGTGTTATTCACTTCACCTGTCAGTGCTCATAATGTTATGCCTGATCGGTGTATATATATATAAATTAATGCACATAATGCACTGCAGTATATAATACATGAAACAGAAAACAGTGCTATTTAATATAATATATAAATAAAAATAACAATAATAGCAATTTAGTATTCAATACCACACATAGCTAGTTTGTCATCAGTAGAAAGAGTACTATTAAGGGTCCCATAATGCATTACAGAAGTTAATTAAACTGCAAACCAATCAACTGACACCTTAAAAATGTTGGCAGCTTTCAATGTTACTTTTATGAAGTTGTTTGTCAAGCTTGTGTGTTTTGTGAGGCAAAAGCACCTGTAACGTTGAGCGTGACTTGCTTGTAGTCTCCCTCGTCTCCCTCTCTCACGATACACCGGTACGTTCCCGAATCTTTTATCCGGAGATTTTTCAAGTGTAATACCGCTTTGTTTTCATTCAGTTGTTGTTGGATGAGCTGCGCCCGTTTTATGAACAGGGCACTGGTGTAATTGTGGTTTTCTTTGCCTTTCTCGAGCCGATACACGTCCACGTCCGGCTTCGGATTGACGCGGCTCCATATGACGGTGAGGTCTGAAGGTCTTTTAACCGTGGAGAACACGCACACTAGTTTCACGTCGCTGTGTAGCTCTGCCTCGTAAGCGCTCTTCTGTACGTTCACTGTAAACAGGGCTGGAGGAAGACAGGATGAAAATCACAGATACATGAGACATTTTTTTTAAGGGAACTATAAAGCCCTTTTTCCAAAGTCTTAATAGAGTGTTTAACTCTGACGCATTTTTGTAGGCCAAAACCCAGAAGCGATTTAGCATTTTAGCACTTCCGGTTCCATTGTCCCAGGTTTTTTGAATGGGTTTTTGGCTAAATGCCTGAAATAATGTCTGTGGTAAACACAAGCTCAAGATACTTTCACATTTTATTCTACAGCTTTTGTCGAGGGAACCAGCGTGATGCTAACTGCCGATTGGCCTACGAATTGACGTTATAGTTCCACCACTCTATTTTGTTTTTGGGCTCTAAAAGAACAGGTTTTCAAGCTTGAATGTTCAAAAATCACATTATTTTTCTCATATTCTCCATTGTTGCAGCACCTCTCTTCCCAGTCTGCCAGTAACGCTCTGTTTAGTTCCTGTCTCTACACAGCAAAATTTCCAGAGTTAAATCAACTCTGGTCAGATTACATATGGTCCCTCTCTAGTGTTAAAATAACACTAAAGCAGAGTTAAAGTTAATGAGATAATTAAGCAATTAATTAAGTGATGATTGTGCATTATTGATGAACACCTGCTGTTAACAAGCAGAATCACTGAAGAGAAACACAAGAACTGACTTCAGTCACAGCCTTATTAATTGCTTAATTATCTCATTAACTTTAACTCTGCGTCAGTGTTACTTTAACACTATTTAGAGAGGGACCATATGTACTCTAAGCAGAGTTGATTTAACTCTGGGGATTTTACTCTGTATGAAGCCCCTCCTTCTGAAAAGCACAATGTGCTCTGATTGGTCAGCTGGATCAGTGTGTTGTGATTGGTCAACCGCTTCGAGCGTGTTTGGGAAATGTCCCGCCTCTTACCATAACCGTAAGATTCGACACACTACTATCTAACTCAACCAAGCCCCACCCCTTTATTCTGTATATGTGTTAGGCGGGAATTATTTAAATGAGGAACATAGTGACATGTTTGTTCCTGGAAAAACACAATGAAGGCATTTCAGGGAGTTCAGAAACAGTGTGCACTGAAATAGAGAATAACTGCCTTTCCCTCTCTTCTCCCTTTGGAGAATAACTCCCTTTCAGACTTTTTTCATGCTCAAACAGTAACACTCTAAAGAAAGTGGAAAAAGCATAACAGGACCAGCCTTTAAAGCATGAGATATATGAGACAACGTCATCAGTGTTCAGAACTGGAAGTGAAATGATCAAAGGTAAATTTTCTTGCTCAAATGTTGCACTTTCATAGACGCACTGGAGTTCTCAGTTGCATTTTATGTATTAACTTTGCTTGAAATGAGTTACCGGTCATCATCATTAGTTAGACTATAATGTAGCTAAAATAAACGTGAATAGATGCTATGTTTAAGTTCACTATTCTGGCAAATCTGAGCACACTTTGAGACTCTTCTGAATCTCTAAAGCTTTTAATTTGAAACTTTAATTTGCTCCATTAATGTTTAAGAGAAACCACAGAGACATTTTTTATTAGCAGTTTTAAGATTATTCTTTTATCATTTAAAACAGAAAACAGACAGATATGTGTAATGTATATCAGTCATACCTGAAACTGGGATGGCAGGCCATAGCACAGCCTGAAATATGAAAACCAGCATTCCCCTCATTGACCCCTGCAGGTAAAGACAACACATCAGGCTGATATCACACACACAATCTTCTTGATCTGAAGCCCAGACTGAGCTGGTTGTGAGGTGTTTGGTGTCTATGTATGAGCAGGTCGGCTGATATTCTGATCACTGATGTCATGAGCCACAATGAATCAGCAGCGAATCACTTCTTGATTTACAAACACCACTCACTGCACCAACGAAGTCTGCATTAATAACAGTTACAAAGCAGTTTTTTTTTTTGTTGTTGCTCAAATGTCATGTGACCTAACATGAGTCAAATCTGGGGCATCGGTGTGTGACCAGTGACCAGATGATTCTGCACATTAGCCGATTCGGTGGGACAAAACCTAAAGAGCCCCAGGTAGATTATCTCACACAGACAGAGAAATACAGTGACTGTTCTTCCTCAAAAAGGTCCATGTCTTTCTAAATTAAGGCCATAGTTTCACTCATATTTTCCCACTGACAATAACCAGTTATTTCCATAACACACACACACACACACACACATTATATAATATATATATATAAAATTGAGTTACTTGTCATTTCTTTGTAATTATTTGTGAAATTCACTAGTAATTTCGGAGCGAAAATTGTTTCTTCCTACGCCGATTTTTTTTTTTTATTAACTCCCATTAGATGACCTGACAAGTGACTTGAGTCAACTGTATTCTACGTTTTTGAGTAGTATGCAAAAAGTACCTTCCGGACAGTAAGTGTAGATCAGAAATAGACACTTTTTCTCAACATTCAAACAGTCATAATGGGACTGAGAGGATTGATGATATTATCAAGCACTTCACTCTGCTGCTGGTGATCATTCGCTGTTGATTGTGAACATTAATAGGAAACTAGTGACTTTTAAGTTGGATTCCCCCGGTTAATATAGTTCACCTCACAGGAAAAAACTTGTGAGATAGTGAGAAAAGAAAAAAACACCCACATGCTTACATAAAGTCACTCATAAAAAATAGGGAGAGTGAGTAACCTGTGGGCAACCCGGGGTTAGGTGGGTGGCAATACTTACTCTAGTAAGTCCCCTTTTTCATTTTTTTTTTAGATTCAACCAACAACCTTTGGGATACCAACCCACAACTAAACCACAAATATTTTCTATCCAGTTATGAACACACAAATGGGTTTTCTAAAGATTATCCACTTTAGCATGAATGAGGAAATTCATAGTTGTATAGAAAAAAGGGTAACACTTCATAATAAGATTCATTAATGTATTAACTAACATGAACTAACCATGAGCAATTCATTTGTTACTGTATTTACTAATCTTCATTAATGTTAGTTAATGAAAATACAGTTGTTCATTGTTCATGTTAGTTCACAGCGCATTAACTAATGTTAACAAAGATTTTAATAATTTATTAGTAAATGTTGAAATTAACATTAACAAATGCTGTTTAAGTGCAGTTCATTATTAGTTCATGTTAACTAATGTAGTTAACTAATGTTAACTAATGAACCTTATTGTAAAGTGTTACAAAAAAAAAAAAAAAAAAAAAGCTTAGACCTTAAGTGTAAACTAAGATCAGTCTTTAGGATACTCTGTATGTCTGTATATCTGAACAGTCTTACATTTAGAGTATGTTTAACATCTGCGCAGTGAAATCTGAATAGAATATGTCACTGTCTCTTACAAAAACTCTACATATTTCTGTGGAACTCCAAGGAACTGCAAAGTGTCAAAAAACATAGTTTTACTAACACTTTAAGAACTATTCTGACTAATTAGCAGTTAGCCAAGGGGTTAATTAGTTTTACTTTGCAGATTCAAATTATACTTTTTATGTAACTGACTTTAAAAAGTAAAAAATGTAAAAATGTAAAAAAAAAAAAAAAAAAAAAAAAACTTGTAAGATTAGTCCAAGCATTTATGCTCTTGAATGTAACTCAGTGGATTTAGCTTTCTGAGCCTCTATATCCAGCATAACTAGAGAAAATTATATTCACTATAGAAATTTTCATAACTTTTTACTACCATGATATTTTACTCTATCAGAGCCCAATTTCTTTGTGCACAAAACTGCCTCATATTGCAGAAATACAGGATGCAGCAAAACCACAGGATGTTAAATTGTGTTAGAACACACTGTAAAAAATAGCTTAAAAATCTATGACTTTAAAATGACAAATTAAAACAATATTAAAAAAGTAAATTAAAATCAATAACTATGCTTTCATTTCATGTGCTCTATACCTATTAGTAGCTAGAGATCGGATTGTACACGAAATTGCTTGCTTACTTACTTAATCATGAAGCTCATGAGCTGCAGATGACTGTGACATGTGGCTCTGTGTTTTGTTTATGTAGGATTGTGGAGAAGGAACAGCTGTAAAATGCTTTTCAAGCGCGTGTTCGGTTCCTCCTACCTGTTGATTGGTTGTGCGCGTCACGTGAAGCGGCGCTTTTCAAGAAAATCGAATCTCGCGGAAAAATCCTAAATAATTCAACCCAGCTTCACTTCATCTATACGGATACCGGGAACGCAATGACAGGACCATTAAATCACCACAGAATCCAGTAAACCATTACTGGAATGAACATGTAAATTCACTCACATCATATCGATAGATAGATAGATTCTTACATACTTTGTTGAAAGAAAATTCTCAGCTCGTCTGTTTCTCCTAAACACTTAGTCTTTTTTCCCAGGTTTAGTCCTTTGGGTGTTTCATAAGTTGTCCATCAGTTTCATTTTGGCCAACATGCAGAGACTTGGAAGGAATTTAGTATCATTTTACAATAATCCTCCTCAGATTAAAAAAAAAAAAAAAAAAAAAAAAAAAACAGGAAAAGGAAAAGGAAAATTATCCACCACAGATACTGCCCTTGAATAGAAATGAAGGTCTGCCATCATTTACCGACATCTCGCATGACTCTTCCTTCCTTCCTTTCTTGTAATGAAAGTATATGAGGACTGAGTGTGTGAAGCTTCAAAATGCTTTAAAAAAGACTTTATAAATAAGGTCCCATTTGTTAACTTTAGTTAACTACATTAGTTAACATTAACTAACAATGGATAGCACTATTTAATGAACCTGAGCTAATATGAACTAACAATGAACAGTTTTTATATTATATAATGTAACATTAACAAAGAATGTATTGCTCATTGTTAGTGTTAGTTAAAGCAAGAGGGTGTGTAAAATGACAGGATTTTAATATTCTGGTTGAATTATTAATTTACAGTTCAATAAGAAAGATTTATTTCTCTGTAATAGGTTCTTACATTACTGTAATACTACTTATGTTTTTGATTTGGATAAAGCATCTTGTGCCAGTAAAGAATATCAGGGGATTTTATTTATATAATGCTTGAGGTGAAAACATAAACCGTCTCATTTCAATAGCATTAGCGGCGTTCATGTAATCACAGGGCATTCTGGATCTTGTGTAGCTGGAAAATTTTGGGTTTGATCATCTTCCTGCCAGTATAGCAGATCAATTGAATTGCATCATCTTGGTATGAATTTGATTGTCTGGGTTTCCCATTTCAATCCAGGGGATTCGTTCAGATCAGTTTTACACGTATGATGGAATTTCCTCTACACCTGCCACACCTCACTAATCTGAGAAATGAATTAATTATATTTTGAACGTGTTTTTCCTTTTCCTGCACGGAAAGACACCTGATATGTTGATTGTCATGTCTTGTGTTTTTTCAGGCTAGACCCGTTTGGTGGGCATATAATTTTACTTGCCTGTAGATTACTGCGAGGCATGGGGAAAAACCTTGGGATTTTAACACATGACAAAACACAACACATACATGTATTGAGGTTCAGAAGTCGACACTGAATTTAAACTAATGACGTAGAATTGTGCTAAGCCCCACCCACGTGGTTTGATTGACAATCTGGTTTTGGCATAGACCCTGACCTCGGTGATCTGTCAACCATCCTCCATTGTTTCAACGACAGCCGGTAATGTCTCCTAAGAAACATAAGTGTTCTGTTGTGGGATGTAATAATGAACATAGTAGTTTTCACTTACTTCCGACATCAGAGCCACTGAAAACGCAGTGGATGGATTTTATTTACGAAAGAAAGGCGCCACTCAAAATTCCAAAATACGTTTATGTTTGCGCGAATCATTTTTTGACTGACTGTTTTGAGAACGAGGGTCAATTCAAAGCAGGTCTTGCTTCAAAGTTAATTCTCAAGTGTGGATTGTTGCCTACTATTCGCGATCCAACGTCACCTCCAGAAGAAGTAAGTGTATTTAATGTTTTTTGAGCAAATAGTCATTTCAGTCGATGTCAGCCAATTCAATAACAAATGCGTCTAAAGTTGTTGTCGTCGTCGTAGAATGTCTGTGTATATAATTTAAACCTTGTTTGTATAGTGTGTATCCACACGTATATATATATATATTTTTTAAAGATATTGTATTAAAAACTGTGTATGTTTACTTAGCAAACGTTATCACAGTATTTGTGTTTGTAGTTTCAAAAAATTGCGCGAACGTTATCACAGTGTGTGTGTGTGTGTTGCACATCCATAATTGCAAAGGGGACGCGATTAAAACTCTATAAGTACATAAATGTATCAAATAACCATTCAGAGACGTCCTGCTCCATTCTCAATTGTGTTTCTTCTGCCGGAGTCTCTTCATCATCTGGGTCTGATTCCGGTTCAAACATGTACGGCTGAATGCCATACAAAACAGCGGGTCTCTCACTCTCAGCCATTCTGCTTCTATCGACTGTTTATTGCCATAGGTATGCAAGTTACGCCCTCATCCAAAGGCAGGGCGGGGATATGCAGCTCATTTATATTTAAGGTGGTACACACCAAAACAGCTCTTTTTAAAACAGGCCCCAAAAATGACATTTTCAAATGGTTATAATAAATTAACTGTGGGGTATTTTGTGCTGAAACTTCACAAATACATTCTGGGGACACCCAAGACCAATATTACATCTTGTAAAAAGGGGCATAATAGGTGCCCTTTAATATATAAAATAAACAAACAACAAAATGAAAGTAAAAAACGGCAATGAACAAAGCAAAATATAAAGTTCAGGCCTGGTCCTCTCTCGTCCTTCACTGTTGTCGCTTCTCCCTTTATGCTTCTGGAGCTCCTCCGTGAGAGATACGAGACCGGTGCAGTGCGCACTCCTTAACAATCACGCCACCGGCCTTGCGCCGTTCTCTTACAGATTTTGCCCACCCTGCTTGTCACAATTGTCATCGTTTTTCCCCATTTATTTCAGTTCATTGACTCTAGCTTGTTTACGTTTATCACGTGTGTTTCTTTGTCTTTGTTTTCCCGCCACTGATCATTCACCATGGACACTACAATAATCATCACACCTGTTTGTCTTTTAGTTAATCATCTCTGTGTATTTAAGTTTCTTCCTCCTTCCTGTTCATGGTCAATTGTTGTCTTTGCTTTAGCACACTGTCTCACATGTTGGCTTGTTAATCGGAGTATTGTAATTATCCTTATGTTATTGAATCATCTTCGTCTTCTGTGGATGAAGCATTACAGAATAACCAACCTAAAAGTACTCGTGTGAGCCCCCTGCAGACAGAGAGCTACCACCTGCTTCGACGCATCAGCCAGAACCCGTAGAGAAGAGGTCAGACCTGACCCTCGTCCCGGAAGTGAATCTTCATTATGAGTCTGATCGACATCAGCAGGCGAGGGAGTCGTGACTACGGAAAATGAGGACTGGCTGATAGACTTCAATGAGGAAATATCGACTCCCATCCTATCCCATCTGGTACCTTCGTCATCGCTGTTTTTGGACAGTCCTAATGACTGCATGAACTATGAGTTTCCCATTTCATCAATCTGCATGGACTGTGCTATTGTTACCGTTTTTCTGTCATCTTGTGTTGCACCGCAAAGCTCAGTCAGTGCTCCAGGACCACCGCTACTGGATGTGTACTGCCCTGAGCCGTCTCCGGGGTGTCCCTGTGACGTCAAGCCGCAGGTCATGCATCCACCTGCAGCAATCGTCTCTGTTCTCTTTGCTCCATCTTGACCTGTCGGCTCTGTCTTGGCTCCTTCCAGCTTAGGCTCCACCGGAGACCCTCAGACTTGCGGCTCCACCGGGTTCCGTCATCCTGCCGGCTCCCCCTTAGTCAGTTGTCACACCACTTCCACCACGGATTTACTCTGGCTCCACCTTCGACAGTTGTCACAGTGACATCGCCTTGGCCCCCAATACCAGCGATGTCACTCGTTACACCGCATCTCCGTTGGTCGTCCCCTAGTTGTCGTCAGCCTCGATACTATCTGATTCGGAACTCCTACCTCTCTCGACTCTGCCGTGGGCTGTTGGCACTGTCAAGCTCTGGGTCTGTGCTAGCGGACCATCTCAACCATTGCTGCCAGGGGATCCTCGTCATCACATCACTCCTCTGTCATCTCCTGTCACCATCCCTGTGCCTCATCCTGTTTTCATCCCTTAACCACTTCTGCGCTCTCCTCCAAAGCCACCTCCCATATCTTCATCATCAGGGCGTGAGGTTGCGCCTTCCTGGAGGAGGGAATCCTGTCACCGTTATGTTCCATTTAGCTCAGTTCATTGACTCTAGCTTGACTCCATTCACCATGGACACTACAATAATCATCACACCTGTTTGTCTTTTAGTTAATCATCCCTGTGTATTTAAGTTCCTCCCTGCTTCCTGTTCATGGTCAGTTATTGTCTGTGCTTTAGCACACTGTCTCACATGTTGGCTTATTGAATCATCATCTTCATCTTCTGTGTATGAAGCGTCACAGAACAACCAACCTAAAATGGATTACCCTGCGAAGTTTGCAGCCATGGCTCAGAAGAGCCATGATTTTTTAACATTTACAAAGGAGTTCTGCCATCTCACCATCACCTGCCCCTTCGAGACTCTGAAGTCACTGTTCTGGATCGGGGCAAATTACCATCACCCTGTTGACCTCCCAGACACCACCGGAATGGACTGGAAAAAAGCTTTCATCCAGTGTCTGGAGAGCACTCTTGCCCAACCCAGGACACAGCCAGACCCAGAGCCCGAATCCCCAGAACACTCGTGTGTACCCATCGCGAAACATCAGCCAGAGCCCGAGGAGAAGAGGACAGAGCTGACCCTCACCCCGGAAGTGAAGCTCCATTATGAGTCTGACCAGGGGTGTGAGCCCATAACATCAGTGGACGAGGGAGTCGTGACTATGGAAAATGAGAACTGGCTGATAGACTTCAATAAGGAAATATCGATTCCCACCCTATCCCACCAGGTACCTTCATCATCACTGTTTCTAAACAACACTAATGACTGTATGAACTATGAGTTCCCAATTTCAGAATCTATAAATCACAAATGATCGTGAACTGAATGGTTTCAGTTCTTTGTGTTGTAAGTGATACCTTAGTGTCATACAAATGATCACCAGTCATCGTCCAAATCCTTTAATTTAGAATGACGAGCTGAAAGATAACTTAGATTTCTAAAACCTGCAGTAATCTGACAAGGAAAAGTGCGTACGTCTGATCAGACCCTGGCGTGGCTCTACGCACTTTTCCTCGTCAAAGACCACTTTTATAAATATGAGCATTGGCGTGGATTTAAGTGTATGCTTTTTAAAATCATTTCCAAATCAAATGTATGTTGCAATCTTTAGTTTACCAGCATCTAATGAAGCCAAGCAGTTTGAGAAACCAAGCAAGAATTTTGGTGTCCAATTCTTAGAGATGTTCTGAGAATAAAAAGGAAGTTCTATATTTTACACTGATGCGATGACTAACATTTACTGTTAGGAATGAAGAGTAACTCCCTCTTCAAAAACACAGAATGACAAACGGTGCATCCGTGAACTGAATGACTGATGTGCCTTGTTAGTTTAGTCATTCAAGATGTTTGGTGTGAAGTTTGTTTGACTCTGTAATTCAATCCTGTTGATTAAGCAGTTTTCATGGTAACTGATAATCATTTCTCTTTTTGTGTTTTCAGTCAACTCAGTGACTTATTCAGTCATCAGGCTACACAGTTTGACTGCCGAAAAAGAGAAAATATCCATTGAGCAGCAGTTGTGTGAGTGATGCCAGAGGTCAGAGAAGAATGACCAGGGCTGCGTTTCTCAAAAGCATCGTAAGCCTAAGTAGATCAGAGAGTCCATTGCCACCAATGGTCTCAACAATCAACTTAGGCTTATGATGCTTTTGGGAAATGCAGCCCAGACTGGTTTGAGCTGAAAGAAAGGCAACAGTAACTCAAAAAAGCACAAATAAGCACAACTGAGGTCTGCAGAAGAGCATTTCTGAACAACACATCCAACCTTGAAGCAGATGAGCTACAGCAGAAGAAGACACACCATTGCCACTCCTGTCAGATAAAAACAGCAAACTTAGACTACAATTCACATGGGCTCACAAACATTATACAATAGAAGACTGGAAAAACCTTGCCTAGTCTGATGAGTCTGGATTTCTGCTGCAACATTTAGCGTGGATCCATCCTGCCTTGTTTCAGTGGTTCAGGCTGCTGCTGTAATGATGTGTTTTACATTTTCTTGCCACACTTTGGGCCTCTTAGTACCAACTGAGCATTGTTTAAATGCCACAGCCGACCTGAGTATTGTTGCATGTCCATCTCTTTATGACCACAGTGTGCCCGTCTTCTGATGGCTTCTTCCAGCAGGATAACGCACCATGTCACAAAGCTCAAATCATCTCAAACTGGGTTCTTGAGCATGACAGTAAGTTCACTATACTCAAATGGCCTCCACAGTCACCAGATCTCAATCCAATAGAGCAGCAGATTCACATCATGGATGTGCAGCCGACAAATCTGCCGACATATCTCAATATGGACCAAAATCTCTGAGGAATGTTTCCAGCACCTTGTTGAATCTCTGCCATAAAGAATTAAGGCAGTTTTGAAGGCAAAAGGGGTCCAACCCGGTACTAGCAAGGTGTACCTAATCAAGTGGCTGGTGAGTGTACTTTTCTTGGCAGATTCTGAGGAACAATCAAATGGTAATGATACATGGGGCAACTGTTTTGAGCAATGTTGCCAGGCAATGATGCTTGGGCACTTTCCCATTGACAATGTGCAACAAATTTCTGATCTAAAGCATCCAGATAGAAATTTGTTACCCATTCTCAATGGGAAAGTGTCCAAACATCATTGCTCGGGGACATTGCCTGGCAACATTGCTCAAAAGTTGCCCCGTGTATCATCCCCTTTACCCTTTAGCAACAAAAGATACAGATCATGTGGAAAGCCAAAAACAAGAACTTTACATTTGACATTTATTCATTTGCCAGATGTTTTGTGACAAATTATGAAAAACAGAAGTAACTGGTCCTTAAAGAGCCAAAAACATTAGAAGTGCCATAACACCCCATTTCAAAAGTAAGCCAGAATAGTGTACATCAAGAGAAGTGAAACTGCAGAACAGAATAGGAAAATGAGAAAGTGTAATTTTATTTATGTATTTCTACATTTTGTAATAAAAAGTAACTTTATTGGCAAAAATGCTTTTATTAGAACATTATATTATGTTAAATGCAATCACTAAGGGAGGTAAAATTAAAAAAAAGGTCCATGTGAAAGTCACTGACATGATGCTAGAGCGTTTGGATGGTTGCTAGGGAGTTCTGGGTTGTTGCTAGGTGGTTGCTTATTGGCCCAAGGCAGAAACTATCCTTAAGTCTATGATATCTGTATGAACTTCAACAATATTTTTTGTTTGTTTGTTTTTGTTTTAAATGCTTTAAAACGTCCTATTTTGTTGTATTTACTGTGATTTGTGCTGCTAGTTTTATATAGTATATATAGTATTTCTGATAAACACCAGATGAATTAATTATTAAAAGGAAAGTTATTCAGCTGCAGAGCAACTTTGATAAGTTTATGAAGACAAACTTTTTATTTGTAATAATGTGCACTGATGAATTGTTCACAATAAGACCAGGAGCACTAATAAAGTAAATAGAGTCAATATAAATTCATGTTAATACATTTATGGTGTCTTTGTGTCCTTTTTGAAGCTTGTCAGCTTTGGTTCTCTTTCATATAATTGCATGAGGAAAAAAAAAGACCAGGCATAGTTTTGCTCCACAGAAGAACATCGTGCCATACGTGAGTAAACGCTGACAAAATTGTTATTTTGTGGTGAACGGTCCCTTTAATGTTTTGTTTTAATGTAATGCTGCTCATTTTCACTAGATGGTGCTCTTACATCATAAATCATTAATTTAAAGGGCTTGATCACCCAAAAATGAAGATCCTCTCACCATTTACTCCCTCTGACATGTTGTTCCAAACCGGTATGACTTATTCCTTTATCCTTTTATTATTTAACCTCCCTAGATTGAAAGTGTCATTTGGTTGACACTTTTATCCCAGCTTACTAACTTGGCAATGTCTCGTAATGAAACACTATGAGCATATCAAATCAATTACTTTTAAATTGAAATGATTGTAAGGCATGCAGAAGAATTAAACTAATAAAAAACAATGAAGGATATTTTATTTAAATTATTTCAGTTTGAACTAAACAACTCTTACTGCAACCTATAGTCAGTACATCATCTGCATTATGAACAGGGACGTGCACAGGGGGGTTGCTCAGGTTGCCCGGGCAACTGCCCATATGCCCTTCTCGACTCACGTTGCCCTTCCGAGGTGGAAAAAAATAAATAAAAAATCGTACAATGGATGCAGAATTTCACGTAGGCCTAGATAAAAAAAAATAAATAAATCGCAAAGCCTCATTCACTTCCATATTCGGGCACCCGTCCGAAAGTGAAAGTCAGTAGGGGAAGGGCAAACTCTGTTTACGTGGCTGCAGCGCTGCACGCGACCGGCACCTGAGCTGAGCCTGCATGAGCGGCACTAGAAGGAGATTGTCGCGGTTGTCGGGTGAGACGATTTAACGTTGTCGGAAGGTTATAATCGTTAACGAAAACGAACGAAAAAATGAAAGCTAGGTGGGAAAAAACATCGTCGTTAACTGAAATAAAAATAAAAACGAAGTATTACAAAAGAAAAACGATAACTAACCAAAACTCTAATGTGTGTTTGGCAAAACTAACTAAAATAAAATAAAATTATAGATTAAATGTCCTTAGTTTTCGTCTTTGTCAATGTCTTTCATAGAGCAAACGTTCAGCTGCATTTCATTTCCCTGCGTCTCTCACTCACTTGTCTCACATACTCGCGCGCGCACAGCCCCTCCCCTCCGTGCACACGCGCCTCCATGAGAACGAGTGTTGGAAGCAAGTTCGCGAAAGGTTGGTATCTCGTGAAAACCTTTACACAATCACACATTAAAAAGTGGTATAAAAATATTTTTAATTCTGAATATAATTTTGTCAGTGTTAATGTCGACCCGAGAAGCGAATGCTACTTTAGAAAGTTAACTAGACGCAAGTTTGAGGTAAAATGCACTTGGGTTGGCGATGTCAAAACACTATTTAAGCTGTGATTCAAGTCAGGAATAATTGACGACGGGCCGTTGAATTATTAGAAAAATAATGCACACCTGAGGCGGTGATTCGGTCACGACTCGAAGCAGAGTCAATTATTCCGCTTATACCACGGTTATTCTCAGTCCTTCCGGGTTGTGTAGGGGAGTGCCCTTTTTTTAGGTCAGAGCAACTGCCCCTCAAAATTCCTGTGCACGTCCCTGGGGTTAGGCTACCAAAACAGCCGAGGGAGTGATGGAGGTAGAGCACCATTTTAAATTAGTCCACCAGAGTTGGCAGAGACAGGGAATAACTATCTATTGTGTCGTCGTGCTTAGATGTCAAATTCACACAACTTTATTTCTTGGTACAGAAATTGGATTTTTGGATTTTTTTTCGAAAACGTTGCAGCATAAAAACACTAAAGGCTGGAATACACTACACGATTTTTGCCCCGATCTTCCCCCGATTTACAGTCTGAACAAGTTGACACTAGTTGACAAAAGTCAGAGCCAGTCTGCAGATTTGAGCCGACAGATTCCATGGAAAATCGCGTAGTATATCATGGTCATAGACTCCGATTTTTTAGCTTCAGATTTTGATTCCATCCAGTCGGAGGATATTAAACATGTTTGATATTTTGAGCCGATTTTAGAACACATATCAGTGTACTATATGTGTTGTTGCTAATAAATACAGTACCCAGATAGCAAACGGACGTCGATTCAACGTTTATTTTTGGTTGTAAAGATCAGTATCAGTCGCCGATCAAATTTCAATGTTGATTCAACGTTCACTATTTGATCGGTACATCAGAACGTTATTACGTCGAAAATATGACATCGATTCAATGTCGAAATGAGGTTGTTTCATCAACAGATAGCTACACCGACGCATATGATCGAAATCATAACGTCTAATATATGTTGAAACTTGGTTAGAGGAATCGGACATTGTGTGCACTATTAGGACGTGCATGTCTTTTGATTTATTTACTGATATAATTTTAATTCGTTATAAAAACCCTATTTAAGTAAATTAAACAAGTTTATAGCAGTGGTTATTTATAATAAATCCACATAAATGAGGAGCAAAATCTAGCAGGCTCTTACTCTGACACTGATAAAATGAGCAGTCCTCAAAGTTCCCGTGATTTCTTGTCCGATGCATCCATTTTAAAATTAAATGAAAGCATAGCCTACCGAAGATTGCTCAAACGGTATCGGCAGGTCTTAAAACACACGAGAAGGAGACGTTAACACACGTTAATGAAAACCATGAATGCAACATATATGTGAAACACTGTTAATATGAAGACTTAAGATGCAAAAGCCTCTACGTACAGTCTGAAATTTTTATCAAGCTCGTAGGTTCAGTAATTTCACTTGAATGGCAATTAATAGGTCCTTTTCATTGCCATTAAAGTGAAATAACTGAACATAAACATATAAGCTTGATAAAAATGCTCATTTTAGAAGAAAATTTCAGATGGCACTTAGAGGCTTTTGCATCTGAAGTCTTCATATATATATATATATATATATATATATATATATATATATATATATATATATATATATATATATAGCTCTGGAAAAAATTAAGAGAAATCAATGTTAAGTGGTCTCTTAATTTTTTCCAGAGCTATATATATATATATATATATATGTATGTATATATGTATGTATATGTATGTATATATATATATATATATATATATATATATATATATATATATACTGTTTATATTTTAAAAATGTAAAAATGCATAGAACATAAAGCTTAAAAATGTATCTTCATGTTACATGCATAAATAGGCCTGTGTACATATGTAAAAATATATTTAAAAATATAGCCTATTCATGAATCGTTGTGTGGTTATGTATATTTTTTAACAAGAGACAATATTGTGAAACAACGAATGTGAAATGACTATGAGTGTACACAAAGCAACACACACACACACACACACACACACACACACACACACACACACACACACACACTGATGCCTGGATGCTATATGCAATCAATCACACAATCACATATTTATCAAAACCAGCAAGTACATATACTTCAATTCACCCACTCGACCAACAAAAAGAATCAAAATGTTTTTTGAGACTCCATCCTATCTTACATTTTTTCATTCTGATTGCCATTGCTCATTGTTTCAGTATGTGTTAAGTTCAAAATCTTCAATGCTAGTTCACATACTGTGTTTTAACTCTAGCTCATAATACTGTATGGTTAAAATATGATTTTGTTGTTGTTGTTGTTGTTGTTGCTTCCATCCTGGTGCCCATTGTAGTGGACATGAAAAAATCTAATATATTGTACATTTATTTAATTTATTTTTTTACAGTTAAAGAGAATCTGAAAAGCACAAAAAAATGGCTTTATATATATATATATATATATATATATATATATATATATATATATATATATATATATATATATATATAACAAAAGTAAAGTGTTGGTATAAAAATACTCCAAGCACGTTTTCCAAAAATATAAAGAAGTTCTTTTAAAGTTTCACTTTCTCATTTTGCACAATGGGTCGATAGAACTACAAAATGCATTTTAAATTCATGATTTAATAATTGTATGTAATGTTATAATTCTATATGTTTATGTTTGTAAATGCTGCATGACTGTGACGTGTTTTAATGCGCGTGCGCGTTGAACGTTCGAATCGCTTTCAAATGCTGTAGCGGATCTGAGTTGCCATGGAAACGGGGAAACGTCAAGCAGCAAGCCTCCGTCTCGCTGTTGTTTTCACTGATTTTAGGTAAGTTTAGTCCACAAAGTCACACACATAATATATAAAACTGTTCCTGACACTTTTCTTAAGTGTAACTTACACACTTCTGTTGAATATTTACTTAAAAGAAATGATTTAAGTTAGTGTCTTTGAAAAAGTCCGTTAGCATCTCAACCGTTTTCAGAAGTGGTTGGCTAACTCTATATTTTGAGCCCTTGTTTAATGAAAGTTTGGGCTTTTAATCTCATCTTTATGTGTAGATGAGATGTTTTGATAGCTTTGTAAACGTTTTGCTGGCATATTATCAATGAATGATGGTAAACTTATTTATTTAACCTAAAAGTATGCGCTGGCTGTACCGTTAATCGGTGACGTCACTTACATGAGCGCGAATATTAGCTGAAACTATTTCAAACACGGTTTGATCTCTAATGGTAAACAAATATTGATAAAAATTGTTCTGTAATTTCAGGGACGACAGAAAACCCCCTCCAACAAAGGGTAAATTCCAAAGTTTGCAGCATTTCTGGAGGAAACACAGGTGAACTGAGAAAGCTCATTAAATACTTTAAAATGCATTTATTTCACAATATATTTTACCTATATCACCATGCATCTGCAGTTTTCTTTTGTAAAATTATTCTTAATTTATTAGTTAAGAAGGCTTCCAAACGTAAGTGACACTGTATGTACAATAGTGAATTCTAATACTAAAAATAAATTCTGTTAACTTAAGAAATTATTTTTTAATATTATGTATTTTATTCTTTCCACCTCTGCTCTAGCTTGGTTCCTTGTAATAAACCTGTAATAAATGTGGTTGGCTCTGTGACAAATTGAATGTTATGTTCCTAGATCCTTCCATGAGGATGGCCTCCTGCACCCCAGCAGAGCTGAGCAACCTCCTGTCAAAGGCCATGAACCAGATGACTATTGTAAGCAAAACCTCAATCATTCACTACACTACTGTTGAAAAGTTGTGGGTCTTTAAGATTTTTACATGTCTTTGAAAGAAGTCTCACATTTTAAAATCATTAACCCCAGGTTGTTTCAGTGAGGTTGTTCTTGAAAGGCCTGTAGGCTAAATAATCAGCTAAAAGAGGTAACATACGTGACAAGTATAATGTTATAATGCTTGTAGTTATAATCATTTATTTAACTATTATGATAACAGGATATCATGGTCATTAATTTATTTATTTATGATTCACCTAACTATCGCAATTTGTTTATGATTTAAAAAAAAAAAACATTTTTATTCCAGAATCAATATTAATTCATATGAAATTTCTCTATTTTAGTCCTTGCCTATAGACGTGGTGGACAGAAGTTACCCACTCTTGTGTCATTATCAATGCTGGTCACGTGACGTAAACCAGTCCTGCTGTTAATGAGCAGAATTACTGAAGGAAAGAAACAACAACAACAGAAAAAGAGAAAAACTTCCAGCCACAGCCTTAGATGAAATTAACCAAAGATAAAAAAAAAGACCTTAAAGGGTTAGTTCACCCAAAAATGAAAATTATCCCATGATTTACTCACCCTCAAGCCATCCTAGATGTATATGACTTTCTTCTTTTAGACAAACACAATTGGAGATATATTTAAAAATGTCCTGCACTACAAAAAATGATTTTCTTATTTAATATTTTCGTATTGTTTATATTCCAAATATCTAGAAATTGTTAAATCAAAATGCTTTTTCTAGATAATTAAAATTACATAAAATATTTCTTGTTTCTGTTTGAAATCCCAAGATGAAATTCAAAAATCTAAAATCTGTTACAGTTGCCGATGGATATTGCCGCGCATATTGTGGGCAGCCTATAACACATCTCGATTGAGACAGACTGCTTCAAAGCTCATGTGTGCTGTGATGCACGGGATATCTGTGATCACATAAACAGTAACATCTTCTCAGCATGTTTAATAATAGAACCCGTTATAATCTGTGATATTGTCTACACTGGATGAGGAGTGACGCAACACAACAAATTCCTGTTTTATTCCAACTCTAGTCTTCATACAACATGTGTTTGTCAGGATGGTTGTTATTTTGTAAGATTAGGGAGAGACTGTACCTCTCATTTGTGTGCCATGTGTACTATAATTTTAGAACAGGAGCTTGTACTCCTTTGATTTGATATAAAAGTTTCAGATGGAGCTGTTTTTTACTTTCTGTTCTCATTATGTTCATGTAAGCAGGTCATGGTGAAATTTTTCTAGCATTTATATATACTACTACTATTACTACTATTAATATTGTTCATATTATTAAACAAAATTAACAAGATCTTTTAAAAACATAATATAATGACTTTATTATAAAAGGACCCACTATGAAAACACAGTTTTACAGTGTTATTCGTGTCTTTCCTTTTACTTTACAGCACATCACTGACAGGCTTTCCTGTGTAACACTGATTCAAGTTTTCCACCATTGTATTTATCCAAATGAGGTTTGTAAATGCATGGATGTTTCATATTTTGCATTAATTATTCATCTTATATGAAAATTACAATGTAAAAGAAGACGTGACAAGGTCATTGGTCTTCTCACAAAATGCCACATTAAAGGAATATTCAGAGGGGCGAATTGAAATAATTTCTTTTGGGCATTATCATGCCACAAATATTGTATATTGAGCTAAACTTAAATTAAACCTGGAATGATAATTTGTGTTACCAGATGAGATACTTTGCAATGGGTATGTATGATGTATGATATTGATCTGTACTATTTCTATTGCAGGATCTCAGGGATCCCCAGTTGAAGGCATCAGGACATCAGATGTTGGCCTGGACAGATGTACCAACAGTACACCACAAAGACCTCTGCTTTTAAATGGATGGCTGATTACTACCATGTTCTGTGCGGGTATTATTATAGCAAAACTGAGCACCTGTGACAGTGGGATTTCTAATTTTAAAGAATAGTCATACATCAGTAAATTATTTATTTATTTTTTTATTTAAAAATTTGAAAGGATTTTTAAAAGTTGCAAACTTTTTTCTCCAGTTACAAAAACAGCTACACCTTTTCAAATTCTTCATTGGAGGTGCACAAATCCTATTTCACAAATTAAGAAATTCATATGCTCACATTTAAGCCGTGTTCTTCGGACACTGTAACAGTCCTGATATGATGTCACACTTTGCAGTATCTTTTTTATTAACATGAATTCAAATTTTAACAAATATATTCAAAATTTAAAGATATACAATCTGACAATCTGATCTTGTCATTATTAATCAATCAGTAATCAACACTGCACCACCCCGAAATTACATGCACTGTAGAAGTATGGTTTTGGCAGGAAATGAACAGTAGCTAAATATTTATTATAAATGCTACTATTTGACATTCAGTATTTTAGTCTATATTAAAGGGATACAAGTCTCTTTTATGTATGATGTTTTTTTTATTACAAACTGTTTTTGTTTGTTTGTTTTTAGCTAGCACTTAATATTTCTTTAATGTTACCACATGAGAATAGCCAAACAGTGTAGGTGATTCACAAAATCATACACAAAGAAATGTGCATGATTGGCCAAAGTTTTACTGATCTACAAAAAAAATTGAGCCTATGAATTTCTTAATTTGTGATTTGTAGAATAGGTTTAGTGCACCTGCAATGAAAAAAATTAAAGGCAGCAGCTATTTGCACTAAGTGACAATAGCACATTTTCTTACACTAGGTGAAAATAGTGATAGATTCTGTTTACACCATGTAAAGTATCAGTTCTTTGCAATAAGAGTAAATAGATGCTTTCTATAGGCCTACTTAATATTGGCAGATACTATTTGCACCTCAGTATTTTTGTACATTAACAGGATGCAATAATATAGAGTGTAAATGATTGTATTTATTAAAATGATTAAATGGATGCTGCCTTATTGGTAGAATAAAACCCTCCCTACACCTTCTCCTAACCCTACCCACAATAAACATTTTTAATATTATTAAACACTCATTCAGTTTAGTTCCTCTTTTAGAACATTATTTTCATTTTTATTGAAAATAAATGCGAGCTTAGCAAAAGGCAGATTTGAACCTGCATCAAAAGCCAGAACTCCCTACTCGCTACTGCTGTGTCACTGAAGACGTTGCCTTCTGTGCTTCTTTTTTAAAACTTGAGTGACCCAAAAGCTAGTGTAAATAGCGTTTGCCAACAAGGGACGCTATTTGCACTTTATGTAAATAGACACTCTGAAATTTAAAAGGTGTAACTGTTGTGTTGTGTTTTTGAGAGAGAAAGGAACTAAGTTTTCAACTCCTAAAACATTTTGATGACTTCACTGAAATATTGTCTACTTCTTCCACTGTCAGTTGCTCAGTTTCACTACAATAATGCTAGATATAATACAGCATGTGCATAATTGAGTCGCTATTCTAACAGCTGGGGGCTATAGACTTATATTAAATGAGCAATATTATAATAAATATGCACATTGCTTTCTGTATTCACAGTTTTATTTTTACGCTGCTAGAGAACCACCTGCACTGCAAATTTTCAGGAGTGACATTCGCATTTATCCAATTACAGGAGTGAATCCGTTAAATCATTGGGGCACTTCATGAATTGACACTGGTTTACATTTAGATAAAGATGAAATATTTTAATTTTGATATAAATGTCAATAATAATTATGAAATAAATTTAAATATTCATAAACCTTGAAATTAAAAAAGTAATTAAAAATATATATTTTATTGTCCATTGTATTGAAATTGTGGGTTACATCTTTGTCACCCTTTTCACCCCTGATGAGTTTACATTTCTGTTACAAGAGCAAGGAACTTACATTTTAATTGCAAAGGAAAACCAATTCATCGTCTATATTCTTCTGTCCTCCATTTTTAAGGGTAAGATTTCTTTATAAATCATCTACTGATCCATATGTCTTTATTTTTGTTGAACACAAAAGGAGAGAGTCATAAAGTCTCAGTCACAGCAAGAAAAGAAACTGATGGCGTATTCTGACTCAGGCTGTCAGTCTCTTGATGTTCTGCCTTACATCTCCTTTTGTGCTCCAATAAAAATAACACATTTGGTACAAAAGAACATGACCAGTTTTATACTTGAGTAAATATTGCTTTTAATTTGTAGCTTGAGACTATTTATAATAGCTAATAATTAACTTGTATACCTCTTTGTGTGTATTTGAGAGTAAATGCCTTTTCTATGTTAGTCTTGTATAGAAGGTTTGTATGCTCTAACGATGTAGGCTATTTGTAACTGTATTTTGTAAATATTAAAGCAATGTTAACTGAATGTGATGTGTGATTATTTTGTAAACAGGCTTATCTTTTAGTATTAAGTGTTTGAGATTTTTAAAATAAGTAGAAAATGTGTTAATTGTATAGAGTTATTTCACCCAAATGAAATCAACATCAACGTTGGGTAAGCAAACCAGTTAGATCGATTTCATGTTGAATTCGTGTTGATCTACAACGTTGTTTCACTCAGCTGAAATCAACATCGTTTCGACGTTAGGTAAGCAAACCAATTAGATCGATTTTATGTTGAATATGTGTTGATTCTACAACGTCGTTTCAACCATCCGAAAATCAACATCGTTTCAACGTTCGGTAACCAAACCAATTGCGTCGATTTTCCGTTAGATTTGAATGGAGTGTCTGACGTTGATTCAACATTACCCCGATGAGCAAACTGATGCCGGATCAACGTCGGAGATCAACGTCGTTTCGATGTCACGAGAAACGTCGTTTCTACGTTGATTCTATGTCAGTTTGCTATCTGGGTAGCCTACATGATACAGTCATACGCTGCCCAAGCAATGCGAATCAAGGGTGCAAATTCACAAAGAAAAAAAAATCTGAAACTACTGTACAAAATCGGGTAATAAGGAAAAACTTACCTCATTCAGCGCACGAATCACAAGCTTGGCGCTTGACGAGTAATCATGTTGAGACCATACCGCTTACAGCCGCTAGATGGAGCCGCGCCCGCGAGATCGCACATGACATTCATGAATTAAATGAGAAAATGCAGAATCTGCCGTTTTAGTAATTGTTTGCGGCAGTTTCGTCACACAGTCGCGTCGCTCCCAGGTTGAAAAATACGGAAAATCCTTCTCATAATACAGAAAAAAAAAATCACTGAAGAATAAGTGGAGCTCCACCATGATAGAAAAAATTGCTTTAGTAAGTACTGTACTAGCTTTGTCTTGAAACCACATTCTGCGGTTCATTCATTATTAAATATGTTAATATTCATCACTATCCATTATATATTTACGCTTTATCCTGCATATGTAGCTGGATTAAAATGTCAGAAGCTACGAATTATTGATTATATTACATTAAATGTACACAGCAACAAATAATTGATTATATTAAAGGTAACAACTTGGATAATCATAAAACTACACAATTTACCTCTAACTCCTGTTGTAATCTGTCCATACTGACTGTGTCTACCCACCCCTGTCTATCTCCAAACGCATTTGCCTATCTTCCACTGCTGCTGGTCATCTCATCTCCTGCATTTTTTTCGCCTGTCTGTTTCTGTTTGTGTTCCGAACGATTTTAAAGTCTGGTAGTGTATGATGCCCAGCTTTTATCTGTAACCATTTACAAAGTTGGCAAGTGTATGATACCTAGTGTTTTAAAAATCTGTTCAGATTTTAAAAATCGTGTAGTGTATTCCAGCCTTAAGTTACGTGCTAGGGCTGTGCAATATGGACAAAATAATAGGGTGACCAGACGTCCCATATCAAAATCAATTATCATCACATATCAAAATAACCATCGTTATCGGTTTCAACGTAGTAACATGCTACTATTCATGTTAAAATAAAGTAATACTGTTTATGTTTTACAGGGTCATAAACGTCAACAAAAGTTCTACAGTCACAACGCAGCAATTTCGACACACAAGTGGTACACTCAGATATGCATAAAAAAAATCAAATAAATAATACACGTGCACATTACTTTGTATTCAAAAAAGTTAACAGTTGTAATCAAGGCTGCCAACATTCAGCGTGAGACTCACGCAATTGACCCAATGGACTATATGCACGGGTTACTTCCTGGTTGTCGTTAAGCCAGCTCGGGCACTTCCGGTGAACTGTTAGCTGTTCATTCTGTAGTCGTTGTACATCGACACACAACCATCTATGGTTGACTTTTTAATGTTGTATTTATATTTTAATGCAGTTATTACATTTACCTAATTTGCCAATAAACCAGTTTTATTGATTGCAATAAAGACGAAGCTATTGGGACTGTTTAAAAATGCCGTGTCTGTAATTAGACACACACACACATTTTTTCCCCAGCACTTTAAATGTTATTTTTAATGCGATGACCACAAACATAATTTGTTCATCCTTCTGAGATTGTCCCCATTGTAAAACCGAACGTTTAAAAATGTAGGAAATTTAACATTTGATAAAAAACACTTATTTAAAAATAAAAAAGACAGTAATTAGCACTTTAACCAGCAGGTGGCGGCAAAGTAGCATTTATTTGCGCACATATCAGCCATTTCCTCTAAACGTTTTTCACTTCGTTTTTGACTAAATATTAAACATTATAAAATAACTAGGTTTGAAAAAACATTTTGTCAATGTGAAGTATGAAATACTCACAAATCTTATGAAAAACAATAACTTTTATTGTGAATTAATTAAACAGAAAGCGAGCACCGCGCTCTCCCTTTGTAATCACAGCAGATGTCAGTGAGCAGCGCAAGATCAATGATTTCAGCACACTTGTAAAAACACACATTTTATTCAATTAATCTAACTAAAGTGCACAATAAATATTTAATTTTTGAAGCTTTTTTCACATAAAAGTGTGAAAACTAATGGTCGAATTGAATTTAGCCGAGGAGGAACATTGAGGTACGTCTTTATTTATTTATTTTCTAAGCTGTCTTACGTTTGAATAACTAAATTAATGCTATGCCTGACTATTTAAGTGACTATATTCTGATTATAAACTAAGTATTACACTACTGATGTTCAACACACCAGCAAATGACATCTCACCGGAAGTTATCGAGCTGGCTTATATTAATGCGGAAGTTCTAAAGAACGCTCCGTGCATATTATAGACCATAGACAGTAAAAGAAATGGACACAGCGACCCCATTGGAACTCAATTGAGACAAATGAAGCCCATTTTTAGCACTTCCGTTTCTGACGCGCAGACTCAAACTAAGCTTGATGACGTCAGCAACCTGTCTGACAGATGTAAATCTTCTAGTAGCTGTGCGTGAAAACTGCCATCGTTAATCTTGCAGAGACGGCGAGCTTGAGCGGGTAGTTCTTTGGCGTGAGTGAGCAGGAGTAAGTATTCTGATTAATTATTTTGTATAGTATTTTAAAATGTAACGCCAGTACGCCATATTAAGTTAATGCATACTATTGCCTGCGAGCTTCTCCTCCTGTCTGTACAGTAATTTATCTACTGTGCGACAGAGAGTCGAGTGGTTATGACGCAATCGTTAGCCTATTTTTTACAAAAACTGTTTCTACGGGGCCATAATGTAACATAGAAGGTAATGGAGCCCTTTATACATTGTCGTGTATCTTTAGAAATAAATAATGGACAAATGGAGTCTTTAAACGCCTCAGATGTAAAGTTATTCGCTATCAAAGTGACGCCAAAATGGGATGCTAACGCAAGTGAAGTTTTTTTTTATTTTTTTTTATTGAACATTTCAAGATTTACAAACAAACATGGCTGCATAAGATCAGTTTCTTCAAGTAGAATACAGACAAGATATAGCCTGAGGGAGCAGCACTTAATACAATCAGGAAAATATTTGCAGTTTTAGTAACAAAATAAAGATGATTTTCAAAAAAAAAAAAAAAAAAAAAGAGAGATTGTAACATGACATAAGGGGAGGATTCAGTCATTGTTTAGCTATTAACCTCAGTTGGGAAGTGTTTTAGAATATTTATAAAATATTTTTTGTGCTTTAGGACCTTTCAAGATTTTTAAAGATTTCACATACAGTTTAAATTCATTTAAAAAAACAATAAATTTGGGAGATGATTTCACAGTTCTACATTTGTGAATGAAGAATTTAGCTAGACATATGATTGTATTAATACAGAGCTCATCACATTTGTCTTGCAATATCAAACCAAATGTTATGTCGTCTCTAGAGAAAGAGGTTGGGAATGAAGACATCTGTTGATTAACCATTTATATACATCACACCAAAACGTCTGAATCACATTACATGAGAAAAATACATGGTCCGTAGTTTCAACATCCTTTTCACAGAATGTACATTCATTATCATTTATACCAAAGCGAAGATTCAGTAAATCTTTAGAGGGGTAAATATTATTCATTACTTTGAAGTGTGTTTCTTTCACTTTAGGGGTATAGGGAGTGTTAAGTACATTGTTCTTAATTTAGTGACTGAATCTTTATCATATTTTTGTAGGATGTTATTTTTATTTTGTCTATTAGGGTAAAGATAATTAATAAAACATTTTCTAATAAAGTGGTTAGTGCATTTTTTATCCAAAACATGGATCCCTTGAATTGATAGTGGAGCCAATTGTGGTTGTATTGTATAATATGCCAAAATGCTTCTTGTTAGAAGAACAAAACCTTGGGGTAGTGCTTTACGTAATTTAAAAAAGTCAGATTCTGAGGGTTTGAAATTATGTTTGATGCAAAATTGTTCATAATTTAAAAAAATGACCGTTGGTATCCATTAAGTCAGTCATAGACCATATGTTTCTCCCATACCAATCCTCAAAGAACAGAGATCGGTTGCGGTGCAAAATATACCTGTTGTTCCAGAGTACAGATGTATGGGGTGAAAAGTTATGTATGTATAACATTTTCCAATACAAGAGTATTTGTTTGTGAAACTCTGACAATGATATAGGTAATTTATTAACATTAAAATCTGCTCTAAGAAGAAAATCTAATCCTCCAATTTTCTTGAATAAGGTCTTTGGAACACAATACCAGAAGGAATTACCGTGTGTAATCCAAGATTTTAACCAATTTATTTTTAAGGTTCCATTAAGGCAGTCAAAATCAATAACTTTTAGTCCACCATCCTTTGTGTCTTTAACCATATTGCTTTTTTTCATATAATGTGGTCTGTTTCTCCAAATGAAGTTTAGATTGATTTGGTTGATAGATTTAATCAATTTGTTTGGAATGGCATTGGAATAGGCTGGGTAAATACACCTTGACAAACATTCCATCTTAGTTAGGTAAATTCGACCTAGTATTGATAAGTCCCTCTGTAGCCATCTATTTAATCTTGATTTGCATTCTTTAATTTATTTTCTCTAACGCAAGTGAAGTTCTGCTACAAGATCCGCCATCACGCGGCCGACTTCAACTTCCGGTCGACTTCCTTGGGCACTGAGGGACTGAGCACTTGGGACTTCCTTGGTCCATTCTCACGCTCTCACGCCACACCCCCATATTCTTACGCAGACTCGTGCAGAAGTGAGGGAAAAAAAATCGCGCCGCATGATCTCGCAAAGCAACGCGCAGAGAGACCAGACAAGACAGTGTACAGTGAGTTTTTTGTGACAATTGTGAGGGAAATACACAATTTATTCCCATAAACTGTGTAGTCTTCTGTTCTCCCTCCCATCTGCACCGTATGAATTGTGAACGCAGGCAGGTCAGTGAGTTACAGGGTGCTCCGTGTCTCCGTCCAGTTTAGGCTAGTAACTAATAGGCCTATGCTGTTATATAGTTAATAGGGGTGTGACGAAATTTCTCGTCGAGGCGAAAAGTAGTCTTGTGATATTGCCATGACAGAGTGTTACGATGATTAGGAAAGAATATGCCACCGCTACGTTTACATTACGCCTCCACTGTCGTTTTGCTTTGTATTTAAATAAAAAACATTTAATCCAGTTGGGTAACAGTCGCCGCCGCTCCATATTTACAGAGTTACGCGCGATCAAGAAAGTGAAAGTAAACGCGAGCGCGCATTCAAACATGATTTCAATACTCCGCATTTGAAAGCGGCTCCCTGATGAATGCAAATATCTCTGAATATGAAAGCTATCTTAGGCTGGGCAGTGTAGTTGTAACCATCTCTTAGCTCTGTATCAAAGAAAAATTGGTCTTATTTGCACTTTGAATATTGAGAGAGTGCGATTATGGTTGCACTTATTGTAAAGTGTTACCATGAAAATGAATAACAGTTTTCTCTTAATCTTATTAAGCACAAACAATAAGGTTTCATTTGTTAACATTAGTTAATGCACTATTATGAACTAACAATGAATTTTATTAACTAACATAAACAAAGATTAATAAATACTGTAGCAAATATATTGCTCATTGTTAGTTCATGTTGGTTAATATGTTAATGTTAATAAATGAGACCTTATTGTAAAGTGTTACCGTTTTTATTTATACTGTTTTTATTATATGATCAGTTTGTGGAAAGGAGTTCAGTTAGGAGGTCAAAAGTTGTAGAAGCTCATAAATACAGTAAGGTCTGAAGAGACTGAAATCATACAGAAGAGAAGTCAGTCAGTTGAGTTTGTGGTAAATCCTTTTACAGTGTTTGAGTATTGTTGTCTTTTACTGCATATGATAATTCATACTCAGAAAGTAGAACTGAAATGACATTCATTATAAGATGATTAGTTAAAACATTTAAAATACACCTGCAGACTACTTTTTCTAGTCATGTATTTTGCCATCTTGTCTCTTCTCGTGAACTCAATCTTGAGTCTCGTCTCGTCACACCCCTAATAGTTTATATAGAATTAAGTTAGCATTAGCAGAGTTGTTTGTTTTGCAGCATTGAGCAGTTATTTGACATAACTTTATCATAAAAAAACAGTACAAAAGCAAGCCACGCCCCTCCATAAGCCCCTCCCCATAACCAAAGAAATGAAATAACATAGTAATAACAGCTTGCTAAACAAAACTAAAACTGTCTTTAAAACAGATAAATTATGGTTAATTAACCAAAATTACAGTTATAATAAATAAACTTCAAAATTGTTTAGTGCACACATTTCACAATGAAATAACATAATGTACGGTAGTACAAAATTGTAATAAATTGTGTCTTACAAACAGACAAAATTAAAAATAGATTAAGGTGAACTAACCTAAATTCTAGGGCTATGTGATGTGGCAAAAAAATTTCAAGATTATGATTTCAAGTTTAATCACAACTTTAACCAATGCTTTACATTCATAAATGCATTCAGTGTGAATTTGAAACATATTTCCAAAGTAAAGTAAAGCAAAGTAGAGCTTAATCACAACATAATCAAAATGCCTTTAGAACAGACATATGGCAAAACAAATATTAATGTGGGTACTCAAACCACCAAAACAATTAAAAAAACAAACAAACAAAAAAACCCAGAATAAATTCTCTCAAATTAAACTAAAATTAGAGCAGAAACTAGCTGCTTTAATATTGCTTTATTATTTTGCATACCTTCTGACAAAAAAAAAAAAAAAAACATTTTTTTTTAATTAAATTTAATTGCTCTTTAATTTACATTGTTGCTGTTGAATTTCAGACACTTTTTCAAGACAATGGAGAATGATTACTCACAGCGGACAAAAAGGCGGAGAATTCAGTCAAAAGTGGAAGAGCACTTAGAACTAGTCGAGAGTTATGTTTCATCGTGTGCAAATAGTTTAGAGTCCCCAACAGAAGAGGTAGACAAGGAAATCTACTATGATTGTTTTGAGACCCTTGATGGGATATGGGATCCTTCTGAGAGTTCTACTGCTCTAACTTCACTTGAGGAAGCTGAAAATTCAGCTAATTCAAGTTATGATGATGGGCCATTAATGCAGATGTCTGCTGCTAACCATAGTGTGGACCGTTTTGATTACCAATGCCTAAATGAGAATGATGACACTGATGACGACCAAAACAGTGATTCGGATCCAAGAACTTTGCTATCCACAGATCATGAATGTCAAGTGAAACACATTGCAGGTGGTTGCTACTACCATTTTGGTGTTACAGATGCATTGATGACTGAATTGAATTCTGCATGTGACTTGAATGAACTGATTGACACTCTTACGCTACATGTAAATATAGATGGGTTGCCCCTTTCCAGAAGCTCTGCTGTGCATCTCTGGCCAATTCTTGGTCGGATTAGGGAACTTGGGAATTCAAATGTATTTTTAATTGGACTTTATTCAGGTACTTCCAAACCATCTTCAGTGCATGAGTATCTAAAATAATTTGTTGATGATTTGAAAGTTGTCATACAAGAAGGATTACATTTTAATGGCAAACATTACAAAATTGCAGCACCTGAGGCTTTTATTTGTGACGCACCTGCGAGGGCTTTCCTAAAGTGTGTTAAGGGTCACTCAGGCTACAATGGCTGTGAACGTTGTATACAAACAGGTGTATATGTCAGTGGTAGAATGACATACCCAGACCTTACTGCAGAGCTTAGAACTGACTCACAGTTTGAAGAAATGGTTGATGAAGGTCACCACACAGGAGTTTCTCCACTTAAAGATTTAGGTGTTGGTTTAGTGACAAGCTTTGTTTTAGACTACATGCACCTTGTGTGTTTAGGTGTTGTAAGAAAGCTTCTGTACCTGTGGATTAAGGGACCCTTGAAATGTAGGGTTTTAGCTAGTGTTCTTTCTCTAGTTTCACAACAAATGGCCTCATTAAGGTTGAACATTCCAAAGACCTTCTGCAGGAAACCCAGATCTCTGTTCAAAGTTGCCATGTGGAAAGCCACAGAATTCAGATTATTTTTGTTGTATACTGGACCTATTGTGTTGCGTAAAAATTTACCACATAATTTATACAAACACTTCATGCTACTATCTGTAGCGATGAGAATTCTTCTCAGCCCAGATTTATGTTTGGAATTTTGTGAATATGCAAATCAATTGCTACAAGTTTTTGTTGAAAACTTTGCAAAAATATATGGTCCACAGTTTATTGTCTATAATGTACATGGTTTAATTCACCTGGCACAGGATGCTAGAAAATATGGACCTCTTGATCAAATTTCATGTTTTCCATTCGAAAACTTTTTAGGTAAAATAAAAAAGATGGTAAGAAGGCCACAACATCCGGTTCAGCAAGTCGTAAAACGTGTACGCGAGAATCAGAAAGCAAAGGCAAATAGACAGGAGGAAATTATACTGAATCATCATAAAAAACTCCATTTATCTGGACCTTTACCTGATGGATTTGAAGGATGTAAACAGTACTATGGAAAAAAATTGTTTCTTTCATGTGGAACAGGTGACAATTGTTTTGATTTGAATGGACAAGTTGGCCTTGTAAATAATATATTGTTCAGTTCATCTGGGGACACATATTTGGTGTGTGACTTTTTTACACATAGAAACATTTTACGATTACCCAATTGACTCTTCAGCTTTGGGAATCAGACTTGTGCATGGATTACATGGACAACTGCAAGTTTTACCTGTGACTGAATTCATGAAGAAAATGGTCTTGTTACCATATAATGGAGCATTTGTAGCTCTGCATCTGCTACATGACTGCTGAGTCTGACATTATGGAATTCATTTGTGTAGAAAAATGATGCCCTTTGCTGTTGTCGAATTTCTGGAGTCCCGCACTGTTGCCATTATTCCAAGAAATTGGTTTACTGGGCCAGAGGAAGAGGAGTGCTACTGGCCACCTTCTACTACTGCCATGGTTGACCGATTGGTGAGAGACAGAAGAAACCCACAAGAAGACCAAGTAAAATTCCAAGTACAGGTTTTGGGAAAAGCCAGTAAGTGCAAAATTTAACAATGGGATTGTTTATTGTTATTTTGATGTCCAGTTTTTATGTCATTATGCTTAATTGAATAACTATATAATGTTTAGTTTTACCCATGATATTTGTTGCATCTGCAAATGTGTAAATGAGGAAAAATGTTTTCAATGAATGCAAAATACCTCTATCCCATTTCTCTAGCGGACTATCCCACTGCCAGAAAAAAACTACTTAAAGCTGAATTGACCTCGGACCTCCAGACAGATCCAGAACCAGAGGGGGCCAAACGCAAAAGTATGTAAGACTAATAATATTATATGATTATGATCAAAGTGCCCATTGTATCAGTGTACTTTTTGCCTGCTATTTTATGAATACTACAGGGCTCTCTGTAGCCTCGTTCAGACTGTCAGTCCAAATCCGATTACTTGTGTATCCGATCGGAATCTGATCCAAAATTAGTAACGTCCACAATGTTTATTGCACCTGTTTATATCTGATATTTATTTTCCGGAATATCTGCATTGGTTTCTATGGCAATGACGTTGCGTTGGTAGGTATACGACACTGAAGTACTGTGATATGATGAGGCAATGGCAGAAATATAGGAGACAGGTATGAGCGTCTTTATTCTGCGCTGTTGTCTCCGCCGGTCTCAAAACATGTTTCAGTTATAGCCTATTGCTAATTTCTGCTCGTCTGGCACTTTACAACAACACAGCCTTGTTTCTGCAGCGACTTGCAGCATGTTTCCTATAACAACGACGGTTATGTTTTTTGTTGCGTGAGAAAGTCACATAAACCTTGCAAAATGTCTGACTGAAGTGGATTTCCAGAAATGTGATTTGAACATGATTCCAAACCACACATGAATGTAACTCGAAACGGATTTGTAAAAAAAAACGCATTTCATGTGATTTTTGTCAATTGAGACTTGCTAAAACGGATCTGATTTCGATCGGATATGCTTAAAAAATCGGATTTGGACTGAATGAGGCTGACACACCCAGTTTAGTTCTTGCAGTCTATACTATCAAGCTGATGAGTTGAATTAGGTGTGCATCTAGGACAGGTTTGAAAAAAACTGCTCAAGACTAAATTGTGCAACCCTTCCTGCCTGTGCAACTGAAGTTTGTTACATGTCGCACTGGTGCCATTATCAGTTTGATAAGCATTGTCATTTTAGAATTTTAGAAGTTGTTACCAATACCAGTACAATTTTTGAGGGCATAAGCTAGGGGTGTGAATTATTACCAAAATCTTATTTCACAATATGATACATTTTATTGCATGATAACTTGTATCATGATATAATAATTTTTCTTATTTCATATTTGATAATATTCAGGCTGTAGCTAACTATTATTAATCTGTTTGTTTTTTTTCAATTACTTGTTAAATCTGACTGTTATTTTTGTGATTCATCTATTATTTTCTGATCAGTTGATGAATTCTTTAGTTCTTCTGCTTTTAACATTTTATTCAAATATTTTCTCATACTTAATACTTACTCTAGAAAAATAATAACAAAAAAGAAATAATAAGAGAAAAAAATAAAAGAATGAATAAAGAAAGCAATAATTAAAATGCTAAAGAAATGCAGAAAGGAGTAACACAAACAATAAAAAAAGAAAGAAAATGAAACTGTAAAAGCAGAATGAAATAATAAAAACTATAAAGAAAACTAAACAATATTAATAACAGAAAGAAAAAGAACAAGAGATGTTGATGTGATTGGTTACGAGTTAGTTTGCAACATCAGAAACACCAGCGATTTCAAACCGCGGGTTTGAGACTGTCTTTACATCAACTGCAGTTTTAAAGAGAAAATACTCAGCAATTGTGTTGACAAAAAGCATTTATTTAATTCATTTATTTATATTATTTATTATTGCATTTATTTAATGCATTTATTTATATCTCTAAGCATTTATTTAATGTATTAAATGTAAAGGATTTTTGTGGAGTGAGGGAGACTACAATACTTATGAGAATAGTGTTTAATGTTAACATTCTGCTTAAATTACCATATTAGGTATTTTTCATATTGCAGCTTATATATGACTTATCATGGTTTTGCTCCAAAACAAGAAACATGCATCAAATGATAGTAGGTTATCAATCACTAGTATCACAGGTCACAGGTTATCATTACTTGGCTTGACTGTATGTAAAAGGTTGTATATAGGACTACGGGTTGCGTCAATTTAAAAAGGAAAAAAAACACTGACTTAATGCATTCTTACTGAATAGTATGTTTTCCCTGTGTTTCAGACACAAAGTTATTGACACTGACTCAGCCAGTGAAGAATGTCCAGAAATGGATGCTTCGCAACCCCCAAGAAGGCTTCTGTTAAAGGGAGTTGGGAACAAGCCAGTGGCTACACCACCTCCCACAAATGGACCACCACCTCATACTGTACAGGAACCACAAATGCCAGCTTGCAGCACCTCAGCACAGATGAGAGCTACAGCAAACACTCCCTGAAGACCAGTTCAGCCCAGTGGGTTGGCAGTGAGGGATGGAATGTTTGTCCGTATACTTACCATACTAGAAGAAATAAAGGATAATCAGAAGGTGCAGGGAAGCATGATACAGTCTCTTCTGCAGCAGAGGGAACATAACAATGTGGTTCCTGTCTTGCCTGAGGGGGTCACCTTTCCATTGACAAGCTTTACTGAAGTAGATGATATGGAGTTAAAGCTCTGTGAGTCTGACATTCAGAAAAACATTGTAAGTTTTCTCTTATATAAGCAAACAGTATGGATTTCTAGAATTACCCACTGGATTTATTTATAACACAGTCTAACCTTAATGCACATTGTGTCGTGTTGTTTGTGATTATGTCTCAATTTTAGGTCTCAGTCCTTGGGGACATCGGAGGGAGGAGCCTCGACGAGAGTGTCAGAAGAATTATGGCATTTGTGATGTCAAATGACCTTGCCTGTCAATTCAATCTGACAGGGCGCCATGGCAAACACTCTTTCCGTGGCCTGCGTCTTTTTGATATTGTGCATGGTATAAAGATATTTCAGCATAATTTACAACATCAGTTAAAGTTTTAGGAAATGGTAGATAAGAATGTGCTTATAACCTAGGGGTTGCACGACTATTGATTTCTGCTTGTCTATCGCTTATCAAAACAATACTCGTTACTCGACTACTCGTGGTTCATGCTACTGTAAATGAAAAGACATGAAATGGGTCTTATAAACAAATGTTTATTAATTCATAGTCTAATGCAACAATTACATAAGTAAACTCTCAAAACATTATAATTATGATATTACATATTTTAATTTTCATGTAACAGAGTAAAGCCAAATAAATAGCTGCACGCAGCATTTTAATCCTAACATTCACGTTGTATATGCAAACTATTTGTGCATGGCTGCATGCATACAGTAATTTAATAATAACTTTAATATTTACAAAGTTTTAATAACAAGAACGAATAGAATCTTACTTCAGCCGGCTTGAAAGTTTATAGACTAACACAAGTCATCACCGCTATCGTCCTCTCCCCACATGCAGTCTTTGGTTGAGCTTATGGATTGCTGGTTTCCATTTAGAAATACAAGCGCATCGAGAGATGAGTAGTGAGGGAGACATTCTTGCTTTTCATTTCAGACGCAATGTCTGCTTTTAGAGAGTCGTATTTGCTTACAGAATTCATCAATGCTCATTTGCTTCGTGGTGTGCGTCTGTAACATTTGCCTTTGTTGTTGGATGTTTCAATCGTAGGTAGTTGTGCATAGCTGTCATGCTGCTGTTGTTTTTTAAAGTAGTCTTACAGAGTTGGCAAATTATGTTATTTTTGTCATCCTTGATGAAATACTTCCACACATCTGATGCATGGTGTCTGTTGGTGACGTGCGCATTTTGAATTAATTTATGGTTAATGCACGCTCAAGTAGTCGATTGTTTCCGACAGTGCCGACTAGTGGTTGAAGTAGCCTATCTCTCGACTACTCGACTAGTCTATGCAAGCCTTATAACCTTGTGACTTATAGTTGGTCATTTTTCTGATTGCCCTATGCCAGTGGTTTTAAAACCTCTTCTTGAGGAACCCCAGCCCAGGACATTTTGTATGTCTCCCTCATCTATCACACCTGATTCAACTCATCAGCTCAATGGACAGTGCAAGACCTGAAGTGAGTGTGTCAGATATAGGGAGACATACAAAACATGCAGTGCTGTGGATACTCCAGGACAGGTTTGAGAACCACCTATGCTAATGTAACTTGCATTTGTCATGCTCTGATGAATGCAGTAGTATCCTCTACTTAAATCTGTTTATTTCGTTTCACAGGTAGCCTGAAGCAGAACACTTTGCTATACAATGCAAGCAGAAAAGATGTGGAGACAGCCCTTGCAAAATGGTTTGTGAACTCAAGGGACAGGGATGGCAACCATGCCTTGAGGGCCCAGCGGGACCTTGAACGGAGGTCAGTATAGTCAGATGTGCAATTTGCATTATAGATCTGAGTTGGAAATATTGATTTCCTGATTTTAATAAATTTTCATTTTAAAGGGGACATAACACAGTTTCTATCAGGCAATCAGTTAATCTTGAGTACCTATGGAGTACTTTAACACTCTGAGGTCTGAGGGTATCGCCGGCGATACCACCGCGTTTTTTTCTTACCAGTGTGAAAGAGACTCAAAATACTCTGTCAATGTTGCACATACAATTAAGAGTTATACACCATTTTAATCTGTTGAATATCTTCTTTCATTTGTGTACACTCAGAGTAAAAACAAAATGCTGTGCTTTTTGTAAAATAAAGAAAACTAACATGATGCGTGATCTCTCGTCTCCCTCTGAAGGAAGTCCAATCTGATAGTTCTCAGAAAATGAACTGTAACTTATTGAAAATGAATGACAAAAAAAATAAACTTATGTCTAAAGAAACGTTGAAATGTCAGGTTTTAAATCGTGCAAGTCAAATCGAAAACAAACATTTTGTGTTTATGTAATCTGTATGAAAAGAGAGCCATGTCAGAAGTCAGTGATTCAGCTCATTATCTGCTAATGCGGCCACGCCCACGGAGCCAGCGCTATTCAGACGCAAATTCAGAGGCAATACACGCATTCATCGTCTCAATCGTGTATTTATTGTCTTGAAAAGTGTTTATCTGGGTGTTAAAGCCATGGTTAACGAACTCTAGAAGACATGCAGTTAGTTCCTGGTTCTTCTTCTTTATATGGATTTGTGGCCTAAAGGTGTACAGAGCGCCCTCCGGCTGCAAGTATGAATTGTATCCAGCACTCATAGTGATGATATATAGAACAAATATAGAATAAATATTACTCCTCTGTATAGAAATTTGACATAAACATATAAGAATCCATCAATATTTCTCCAAATGTGCATGCTTTAAGCTAAAAGCCTATATGAAATGCCATAGAGGTAACATAATTGTTCAGACACTTTGCATCACAGAAATACATTATATTTTAAAGAATATAATAGAATACCATTATTTTAAATTGAGCTGAGACATGATTACAGAGGGTTTTTTCACACCCTACCTGACTCAAAGGCCTCATTAATATGCAAGTCATTTCAGGTCATTATTATTTGATTCTTTTGTCTTCTCAGGTGTAAATGGCCCATTATTCATGATCATTCACGCCTCCACGCATACTGTGTTTCTTGACAAAAAGTGTCTTACAAAAACTAAATCAATATATTGTTTTATATGAAGGAGTAGGCAGCATAATTTTTACATAATTCTGAAGCAAAAACTCTAGTCTACAACCTCCAATACCCAGAAGTCTTATGAACACAGATTTAATATACTTTTTTTGGTCTTATTTCAGTGACTTAAGTTTTTTGTTTTTTCAATAACCATGCATAAACGTTATTCCTTCAAAAACACAAACATGTACATACATGTTCCTCACATATTATTGTAGCCTAGTTTGTGTTGAATACAGTGTAATGACACTTGCGTCATTAATGTGTTTATGGACAAATGAAAAAAGCACAAATGTCAGGGCATGTCAAAACTTCTCCAGGCCCCAAATCAGCCTCAGACTCCAGAGGGTTAAAGGGCTGTTATAATGCCACTTATACAAGATGTGAAATAAGTCTCTGCTGTCCCCAGAGTATGTATGTGAAGTTTTAGCTCAAGATACCCCACAGACTAAATTTTATAGCATGTTACATTTGTCACTTTTTGACGATGAACAAAAACTCTCTGTATTTGTGTGTGTCTCTTTAAATGCAAATGAGCTGCTGTTCCTAAGCAGAGGGCGGAGTTTTAAGAGCTCCAGTTAACACATACCCTGCATTCCATTCGGAAGGGCTCATCCCTATGCCCTAATCCCTTCAAAGGGTTTACCTTCCAGAGAGCTTTGAAGGGATGAAGAGTGTAGGGGTCAAAAAAACCTCTTTTTTTGGAAAGCACTTCTGCATCATCTTAACAAAACAATTAAGGAAGATTAGATTGTGCAAGCTGCGCCCTTTGATTAACGTTAGTTTATTTATTTATTTATTTTTGGTTCATTGCACCATATTGTATATTGTGTCTATGTATTTGAAACATTTGAATGGACTGATAAAGGGAGCTGTAAAGCATTTTTGTTGAAGTATGGTCGTTTTGACCATAATAATGTACAAAATCTAACTCATATAAATATTGCAGTATAGAAAAATACTATACATACATTTATAGGTCAAATAGAACTCCGAGCCTCCTGTACCCATTCTGTAATGTCAAAACGACTTCCCTGTGCAAAGGATCAAGGATCATGTACCCTTCGAAATCCTTCATTCAGAACGGCCCTTTGAAGTGGCCAGTTTTCAGCAATTCGGTTTGGAACGACCCTTCAATATGCCGGCCATGATTATTTTCACTCTTTGGAGGCCGATATATCCCGTTTGGAACCCACCGATAGTCATTTGGACAGAAATATAATGTACTGGCATGGCTTGATCATAATCATGCATGCTTTTTAAGAGTGCTCCTGTTAATGATTTGATTATATTTTAAAATAATTGCCTTTTCTGTCTTTTCTCTCATTATTGTTCTCTAGAAATGAAGCTGATGAGTCTGCCCAAACCCAGGAGTGATGGACTGAAGAATCTTCTGTTGTCAATAAAAAGATGGTTTACACATTCTGAGTTAAAAAGTAATTTTCTTCACAGTACAAATATTTTCATGTAATTTATATTAGGTCAGGTACAGGTTTACTAAAGCATAACTTACAGTTGGCAGGGTTTGAAAGCTTCTTTTGCAAATGAGCACATTAAAGCACATTAATTTCACCTACAGGAATAAAAAAGAAATATAAATGGGGCCCAGTTCTCACCCACTGTGGTTCCACCAAAACCCCATATAGGGGCCATTTGTGGGTCCAGTGTTATCACCCTTCTGGGTCCCATAAGGGTTCTGTATGTGGCCCACATTGGCCCCATTTATTAGAACCCATATGTGACCCATGTGGGCCCCTATAATGAACACAAATGAGCCCCACTTAGAGCCCACTGTGGACCCATCATGTGCCCCTATGGGCTAACACACATGGGGCCCTACAGGAATAAAAAAGAAATATAAATGGGCCCAGTTCTCACCCACTGTGGTCCCACAACAACCCCATGGAGGGGCCATTTGTGGGTCCAGTGTTGTCACCCTTTTGGGCTCTATAAGGGATCTGCATGTGGCCCATATTGACCCCATTTATTAGAACCCATGTGTGACCCATATGGGCTCCTATAATGAACACACAGATGGGCCCCACTTAGAGCCCACTATGGACCCATCATGTGCCCCTGTGGGCTAACACACATGGGGCCTGTGTGGAGCCGATGGACAAAATTCTATGGGCCCCACTTGGGTGGCCCACATTGGCCCCGTTTATTAGAACCCATATGTGACCCATGTGGGCCCCTGTAATGAACACACAAATGGGCCCCACTTAGAGCCCACTTTGGACCCATCATGAGCCCCTATGGGCTAACACACATGGGGCCTGTGTGGAGCCGATGAACAAAATTCTACGGGCCCCACTTGGGTTGCCCATGCAGGGCCCAAGTGACAGCCCATCAAAAACCCACATGGGGCCCACATGGACATGTTGGCTGGGGTATTGCTGGCCAGATACATGAAAGTAAAATAATATCCTACAATGAACAAACACTGCACTTAAACACACTTTTAAATAATGATTATTTTTAAACACATCGTTAAAGCATCGTGAGTGTTGACAATGGTTCTATGATCTACTTAGGCCTACGATGCTTTTGAGAAACAAAGCCCTGGTCATAGCAGAGAGAAGTCCTATTTATTTATTTTATAATTGCGATTGGGTTGTATTTAATGGTGCTATATAAAAATGGTGCTATTTAGTATCCTGCCATAGTGGCATAACCAAACAATACACTCTCGGTTTCAGCATATTACAGTGGTTTTACTAAAAATGTATATAAAAACCAAAGGCAAGAGAATTCTGGATTTATATTTATCACATTATATCACCTTTACAGTAAAAAGGTGTTTGTGTACTCGGGGTAAAGAGGAATCACTTAGACACTTGAGTAAACAATGATTTGGGTCTTAATCAACCTTTTACGCGTATAAATACAGTATAATGACCAATAAAATCATAACTTTTACTCACCGCTAGGTCCATTTCGACAAATGACGTGTTATGAAGGCCTCTCGTCTCTATTGCTTTGGTGCTTGTCAAGACGCGCTTGCACCTCCTGCTGGTGAAGACGATTTACTGCAGATGAGATTATGCTCAGTAATCTACTGATTTTCCTGCTGTTCCCGGATGTGAAAGGTTGAATTTACTGTCGAATTTGAACCGCTGAATTTGTGGAAGCGAATTTGTAAAGCGAAATAAAATGGACTGAAACTTTCCTGTTGAATATTATAGGTAGTATTTTTAAACAGATCGAATATTTTGGAAGTGAAATCTGAAAGGTGAATAGGATTCTTGAATTTTTGATAATGAAAATCTGTTTTTGAACCGAAATATTCATTGCTTAAATATACAACCATGTTGAATTTAATGCAAGACTTAAAAATTTAATGCATTAAAATGCAAGCGCGGTTAATGCAATGGATTTTTTTTCAATGATTGTAATTCAACAAGCAATTCAATGCATTAAAATGCAAGCACAGTTAATGCAATTCATAATTTTTTTCAATTATTGTAATTCAACAAGCTTTTTTAATTCAAAAACATTTGGCATTAAATTACTTCCATAGCCGTCCGTCATTGTTGGTGATAGCCTACAGATTAGTGCAAGACTACAAATGGTCTACTTTTATTTGTGTACGCTCACAATAACAACAAAACCCTTGTAGCCTACTTAAAAAAAAAAAAAAAAAAAACAGAGTGCGCTTTCAGCTCTCTCTGTGAGAATCTTTCTGAAATGTTTTCCGGGTTGAACGACACACAAAGTGTCCTGGCTCTTGATGTACAATCATTGATGAACACCTTTGGTTTTAATGAGGAAATTAGCCTTAATATTTATTCCTGCCGGTATTTTAGTCTGCGATATCAAAGTCACTAAACATTTTATAGCATTTATAGCCTAATATTATTCAATAATAACATCAATCAATGCAATAATAATTCACCACATGATTCACTGTTAAATCGGTTTTTGTAAACTGTGGGAGAGACGGACTCAGGTGCACAACAAATTTTAACACATGACATCACTGCTTGTGGGAGGGGCCCCATCTCATTCTTTGCGGGGGCCTCACAGACATGCGGTATGCCACTGATTTGTTACTTTTGACCCACCTGCGTGTTACTTTAGTCCCAACTGACCGGGTCGAAAGTAACAATGTACAATTTATGTTCAAAGTATGTTGAATTTATGTTGAAATTTTACTGAAGCCATTATACATTTGTGCAAAATACCATATGTGTGTGTATATATATATATATATATATATATATATATATATATATATATATATATATATATATATATATATGCATGTACAACATAAAAGATGAATATGAGCATTGTGGTCTTTATAAAAGACAGCACTCAATAAATGAAAGCTGTATTTCGATGTTCATCCATGGGGATGGTAATTGTACATTTTATGATTCAGTTTCCAAATGCATCAAATAGTATTTCAATCTTTTCATCCTACATTTACTCATAAAGTGTATATATTTAAAATACTTTGGATACTTTTATTTTTTATTTACTCTTGTCCTATACTCTTCACTGACCTTGGCCTCTTATTCTAGGATTAGTGCTTCACCACTTTATCTTTCCACAGTCAATGGCCTCCAGACTCTTAATATTATGGAAACATTAGTAACAGATTTTAATATTCCTAAATGTTTATAAATGTCTCCAACACAAATGTACATATATACAGAAATATATTGTGAATGATTTAGATGAGTCTCTTTGCAAGACATCTTCTTTATCTTCATCTTCATCTCTTCAGACATGTATTTCAAATGTGATCCTCATCTTTTTAAGCAGGTTTTAAACGGTCATATTATTGTATCCACCAGCTTGGAGTCTGTGGTGTGCTTCACACATGCATGTATTTGGGTTTTTTGACCTCTGCCTCATTTTGAGCCATCTGTTGAATTATGATGAAGTGAAATGTCAACGGAACCCGAACATCCTCCAATTGAAATCTTTCCATTCAGAGTTTGTTTAGAGGTCCATGATCACTTTCAGTCACTAGGGGGCAAACACAATTTCGGGTACATAAGTTTAAAGCATTGATTCTTTATTATTGCAACACTTGATGCTGATGAATGTCACCTCAACCTCACATTAATTTAGGTTACAATTACACCAAGTACAGTAAATGATCATATCATATTTTGAAAAATGGGGACATGGGGTAATGTCCTCATAAGTCACCCTCTCCTTGTAATACCCATGTCATACTCATGTCATTACACAAATTTGTGTCCTGATATGTCACAAACACACACACACACACACACATTATATATATATATATATATATATATATATATATATATATATATATATATATATATATATTAAAGTGGATCTAAAAAGTTCATCAAAGTTGTCCTAAGAACTAAGTTTTCCTAAGAAGAATATTTTAGGACAACTTTGGTGAAAGGTTTTATCCACTTCAAATGTTGACTACATATATATTTTTATACACACACACACACACACAATACTATATATAGTGGTGGCCAAAATTATTAGAACACATGTCAGATCTGAAAATATTGACCTTTTTTGCCTCCAAAACATGATTTAATTTCATAATGTTCATGAAACATGCAGATGGTTGCTCTGAGCACAAAAAATATCAGATGAAGTGAGTTGTACTGTTTTATCCACTTTTAACTTTAATATTTGTTATGTTCACCTTTTGCCGCAATTACAGCAGCACATCTCTCTGGCAAAGTGAGAACTTCAACACTATCCCCCATGCCTTCTGCAACTCAATCCAAGGCTTTCCTTTGAATGTACAATATATCTATCCAGTTTATTTTCCAACTCGCTCCAAATTTGCTTGATGGGGTTGAGGTCCGGATTTTGAGGGGGCCAGTTCATCATCCAGCAGAATCCTTCTGTCACAGGTTGTTCGGCAATAGTAAGAAGAATGTTTAGGGTCATTGGAAAATAAATCCAGGCCCAATAAGACGACTCCCAGATGGTACTCCGTGCCTCACCAGAATGTTGTGGTATACTTTCTTATCCATGATGCCATTAATTTTTACTAAGTCACCTGTTCCTGAGGCTGAAATCGCACCCCACACCATAATACTTGTTACGGTGAGTTGCAGGGAAGCAGACAACGAAGGAGATAATAGTAATTCCAACACGAAGGTTTATAAACATAGACTAGAATACAGCCAACAGGAAGCAACAACACACCAAGACGAGAACCGACAATGAACTGAAAAACACAAGGAGTATAAATACACAGAGAACATAATGGCAGACACCTAAACGTAATCAGTAACCAAGGAGACTAACTAGAATGCAATTAAGACTAAATAGAACTGAAGCACAGGAAACAAACACACAGGAATAAAACTAACACAAAACATACCCTAACAATACTACCCCCTCCGTGTTTAACTGTTGGCAAAGACACTCACTTTTATATCTCTCCCCCTCCCTCAGCCAAACATACACTCTTCGCTTATTGCCAAACTGTTCAAACTTGGACTCATTAGTCAACATACCAATCTTCATTTGTGTATTACTTGTGTGCATTACAAATTTCAGGCGTTTCACTCTATTTTTCTCTTTCAGTAATGGTTTCTTTGCTGCTGTTCTGCCAACAAGTCCTTTTTCTCCCAGTTTCTGAGGCACAGTTCTTGAAAACACTGTTGCATCATTAGTCATTGTGGTGTTTATCTCATCACGCTGTTCTCTTCTTAATACTGAGAATTTTGAGATGGGTATTGTAATGGTCAATTCAACAAAAACAACTGAAACCTCTTAAATATGCCAGGTGTTCTAATAATTTTTGGCCACCAGTGTATATATTTGTCTGTCAAAATTAAGATTAAAGAATAAATTCTTACTATTTGGAGGAGTGAATTGGTTGCTGTTTCGTCTTACAGGTTTCGAACCTTCAAAGTCAAGCGATACACTGTCTGGTGAATCTTCATCTTTGCACTTCAACTCTCTCTCTCCTTCACCTAGAGATCTGCATTGTTCTTTAGATACTAAGAATATAGTAGAACATTATCAACAATAACAGAAACATTGTATATGTTTAATATTTGGGCTGTAATGAGTATAAAGACCCCGGTATACTTCAAACGAAATCGAAGAAAGAACTGAATCAGGCCAAAACGAAGTTCGTTTTGTGTTCTTTTTGGAAGTTCGAAACGGATTGCTAAAGCGAACTTTCAGGAAAAGTTCACTTCAGCTGCAGAACACCTTTCGTACTACCATTGGTCAGTGACGATAACGTAACAGGAGGTGTGCGCTGAGGCTCCGCCTTCACTCGCGTGGGACGCATCTTTAACTCATTTTTCGTGTGTTTGAGCTTGTCGAGGTAAGAGCTCCGCGGGTGAAAACATGAACACACTGGATAGCTGTTTTATAGTACAAAATGAAGTTGTGCTTGTAAAAAAATGAGGCACTAACACTGTTTTTCATGTTTGATACTATAAAGCTGCTTGATTTTAAGCAATCTATTGAATAAAGTGATATATGAAGACGTGACGTGACTGGAGTGCTAATTTGCAGAGCTCGTGCTAACATACTAATGTTATTATGATTGGATGCTTTTCTTATGCTTTCTATAATAAATGCTTGCTGTTTTCTCATTTTTGTTGTGTTTATTTTGTTACTGAGAAGAAAGTGCAGCACGTATTTACATATTCATATAACCTTTGCTCTCAGCAGTGTGGGCGGTGTCAGATGTTCGTTTACAGTATATCGCTGCTCACGCATTTTGAACTTTGTTTTACTCCTAAACAAAGAATGAAAAAGAACTTCGTTTGAAGTATACTGGGGCCTTAACTGTGTACTTTGGTTTGAAGTGCATTACTGTAAATGTGATTTTTCAAATGATTTTCTGTGGAAAATAAATACAACCACTGATTGTATTGAACCTGCAACATTCAAATTTTGGTGTCAGGATGACTTTACCAATACTTACACTCATGAGAAGTTAGTTCCACGTTGCTGTGTAGATTAAACTCTTCTCCATCTCCACTAGGTTGGAGGTCTTGCTCTTTCTTTGCCGTTCCTCTCTCTTTTGACTCCAGTTCCTTTTCTTTTCTTCTCCGTTCTTTTTCCAGCCACATCATGCATTGTGTTTCTCTGTCCTGTTTCTGTTCCCACTCTCCTTCCTTGAGTTTGAGTTGCTCCAGTTCTCTTTGGAGCTTTTCAATATCACTCTTCATCTGACTCTCACGACGAATATGATCATCAACCATGGATGAACACATGTTTCTACATGTGTCCAGCTGTTCTTTCAGTTTGTGCTCACGTTCAGTAAAATCATCAATGATGGTTGAAATCATGTTTCTCAAGGTGGTTTCACTACAAACTTCATATTCTTTAAACAGCAGATCTTCATGATCACTTGAAGCCCCTTGCTGGTTTTGCTCCTGACTGTATTTGTCTTTCTTTAACTGTATCACAGTGTCAAGCATCAACTGCCTCAAAGTTTCCATTTCTTTCTTTAAATCACTTTCAGTACGTCTCAATCTTTCTTTCAGTGCAGTCACCTCTTGTGCATGGAGTTTTTGTGTTTCCTGTTCCCATGATAAAAATGCTTTTTTCATGAGGTTTTCATATGATGGCTGAATAAAGAATGTGGACTCCTTGTTTTGTGTCATTCTTTCAATTTCTACAAACAGACTCTGAACACTTTGTTCATTGTCCTCCAATGTATAAACCCTTCTCACATACTTGCTGACACTACTGATCCCTTTTGGTTCATTTCTCCCAATGATCAATAACATAGCATAATCTAAGGCTTCTTTGCTAAACAATTTAGCGATTGCTTTTAAAAGGTATTGTTCCCTCCCAGTCAATTCCCTATTGTCAGTAACTAAAAGAAAGGCATGAGGTCCAGGAAAGACCAGAGATGCATAATCTGGCATTTGATCCTCGATAGATTTGACTCTTGAGGAAAAGCAACAGCATGATGTCACGTCACTCATCCAGGTGGAAGGCGTTTTCACCACAGAGATCTTTCTGCCACACACATGACCTTTTCTGTGCCGTGAATCAGACTCAGCTCTTTCAGCTCTTTTCCTGAGAATGATGTCACATGTGCGGTCCATAAGGTCTTCATCACCTCCCAGTAAAATAAATCGAAGGTCTTTAGTGTAACCAGTGGATTCAGATGTAGATTTGAAGGTGTCATCTGTGAAAAAATTAAAAGGTTAAATCCTGAAAGTTTCTGTTAGGTATTCCCTGGCATAGAGTTTTGTTAATTGGACTTTTAGTTTGTATTTTACCATTTCTGTTGCTGTTGGCTGCCCTGTGTGCCATTTTTGAAGTCCTTCATAGTTTCTATTTGATTAGCTCTTCGATCTTTCCCAGGTGTCTTGTTTGTCTATTACCAGTCTAGTATTTAAACCCCAGTGTTTCTTGTGTTTCTTGTCAAGTCTAGTCCTACATGGATGTATGTTTGGTGCTGCTCATTCTGTTTCATGGTTTCTGTTTTGGTTTTATTATGTTTATTTTATTATTAAACTCTTTGCGTGTGGATCCACCCTCATTTTTTGAGTTAACCTAGCATTACAGTTTGTGTGTGTGCAGCTTATAATCTTTGTAAGTGTGTTTCAATGAACGCAGTGCATTAATATAGAATGGTGATTAAATTGACTGGAACTACCTGTGCATTAAACAGTTTGAACGCACACTTTCCAGCCAATCAGAATCAAGTATTCAAATCTGTGTTCATTATTCATTCATCAAAATAATTCTGCCCCTTTGTTTTGTCAAAAAATATGAAATACAACATAAATTGCTCAGTGATATTCTATTTCTGTCAGGACCACTATCGTCAAATATGATAGATAATGCATAGAGTTTGTATTGGCGGTATGGTTCTGTTCTGGGCAAGAACTCCCTGCGCATCCATGCAGCCTAGCATGGATAAGAGCAGGGAGAGCAGCAATAAACCCCCCAGGGTAAACAGAACAGGATCAACATGCAGATATCATTAAATGTCATGATTTAACATACACATTTTTCGAGAATTAGTCTGATTCAGGGGAAATAATAAGGCCAATCCTGACTGAAGAGAGGAGGAGCTGGGGATGGAGGAGGGTGATTTGCTCCTGAGAAATGCAATAGCTGCTGATAATACTGAGGAGCTTATATATAGATGCTGTAATAGGCGTCGTATTCCTATAGGTAGACGCAAGTCACCTGGGAGTCAGCTGATGCAAGCTTGACTGACGTGACCTGCCAGAACTGACACTAACGCTAGATTTCTGTCAGGACCACTATCGTCAAATATGATAGATAATGCATAGAGTTTGTATTGGCGGTATGGTTCTGTTCTGGGCAAGAACTCCCTGCGCATCCATGCAGCCTAGCATGGATAAGAGCAGGGAGAGCAGCAATAAACCCCCCAGGGTAAACAGAACAGGACCAACATGCAGATATCATTAAATGTCATGATTTAACATACACATTTTTCGAGAATTAGTCTGATTCAGGGGAAATAATAAGGCCAATCCTGACTGAAGAGAGGAGGAGCTGGGGATGGAGGAGGGTGATTTGCTCCTGAGAAATGCAATAGCTGCTGATAATACTGAGGAGCTTATATATAGATGCTGTAATAGGCGTCGTATTCCTATAGGTAGACGCAAGTCACCTGGGAGTCAGCTGATGCAAGCTTGACTGACGTGACCTGCCAGAACTGACACTAACGCTAGATTTCTGTCAGGACCACTATCGTCAAATATGATAGATAATGCATAGAGTTTGTATTGGCGGTATGGTTCTGTTCTGGGCAAGAACTCCCTGCGCATCCATGCAGCCTAGCATGGATAAGAGCAGGGAGAGCAGCAATAAACCCCCCAGGGTAAACAGAACAGGACCAACATGCAGATATCATTAAATGTCATGATTTAACATACACATTTTTCGAGAATTAGTCTGATTCAGGGGAAATAATAAGGCCAATCCTGACTGAAGAGAGGAGGAGCTGGGGATGGAGGAGGGTGATTTGCTCCTGAGAAATGCAATAGCTGCTGATAATACTGAGGAGCTTATATATAGATGCTGTAATAGGCGTCGTATTCCTATAGGTAGACGCAAGTCACCTGGGAGTCAGCTGATGCAAGCTTGACTGACGTGACCTGCCAGAACTGACACTAACGCTAGATTTCTGTCAGGACCACTATCGTCAAATATGATAGATAATGCATAGAGTTTGTATTGGCGGTATGGTTCTGTTCTGGGCAAGAACTCCCTGCGCATCCATGCAGCCTAGCATGGATAAGAGCAGGGAGAGCAGCAATAAACCCCCAAAACAAACCATATGCTGATATCCCCCAACACAAACTGAAGGCGAAAATCTGAATGCCATTTTTCCTCAAAATGCAGTTACCTGAATGACCTGATTTATTTATTTATTTTATTTTTTTATATAAATAAATGGGGAAGCTTACACCCGTAGCAGCAGCAAATCTGATACAACAAGCATGTTGTAGCGCATTTAGTTAGCGATTTTTATATATCATATATGCTTACACCGTTAGCAGCAATCTAGTCAGGGAAGCATACACCCATTGCCTAATATAAAATTATTATTATTTTATTTTAATTTTTTCTCTCTTCTCTCTCCTATTGGGGGAAGCTTACACCCCTAGTGGCAGCAATCTGTTACAACAAGCATGTTGTAAATCACAGACTAGTATTAAACTAGTGGTAGTCAGGTTGGGGAAGCATACACCCGCAGCAATAGCTCTGAGTTAGATGCAGCGTGCAGCTAAGAAATGAAATGCAGTGCTTCCTCATCATGAGCACGATTTCTGCTCCAGTCGGGCCGATTCCTTTGGCTACGAAAGAGAAGATGGCGACTCCCATGATATCACACTCCTTACAGGACCATCAAGTTCGACAATTGAATAAGTTGAATAAGAAACCTCTGTGTATTTAAAAAAAAAGCATGTTACAATACTCTGATAAGTTTTCAAGCCACAGACGTTTGTTCACTTATCACAGAATGTTGCGATATGATTGGATATCATAAAGAGCATAAGTCTAAGACAACAGCTTAAGATAACATGTACCTGAATAAACTTACCACAGTAGTGCTTATAGTATGCAGCAATGACATTAGAGCTTCTGTAACAAGCAATTTTTTAGATAGCCTTAAGAACAGCTTGTTCTAAATAGCAACTAGACCAAGAACGAGCGTTTCCAGTGGCACTATAGCTTTAAGAAAAACGATGTTTACTATGTGCTACACCACAACAGAAAAGCCGTTTGCATCATGAATCTTTGTTTTTCCGTCTCTACTGCAAAGCTGCTTGAATCTGCGATGTATAGCGCTAAACACGGCGATCCGACCAGCGTGTATGTTGCTATACAAACGAAAGCGCCCCGACTGGCGTGTGCAGCGATCGAGCCGGTTGCCAATGACAACAGATAGTAACTCGCATCGCCAAATACGATCGCAAAAGCTTTGCAAAAACATTTTTACTGAGAAGGACTAGAAGCCTAAGCAAGAGTGATAGCTTTAACAACATCATGAGTTAGCTTTAAAACAATGAGCATTAAAAGGAACTTAGCTTAGCTTCGTGGAAACATTCAGAGATGAAGGAGAGTGAAATAGCCGGCTGTAACGTGGATGTTTGATCTTGTCTTGAAACGCTTCTTCATGCAGGGAGTGCAGATAATCTGAACTGCCAGTCCATGTCTAATTGCAGCGATGCGAGAAGCAATGCTAACCTTAACTCAGTCATTTCCAATCAGTCGGCTTATGATCAATGCAGTGAATGAGAGGTGAAATCCACAAATCCCTCTCGCTAAATTCCCGATTGCACAATTCCTAGTGAGATGATGCTGTTTGCCTGTCGAATTCGCCATTTAATTTGCTCCTGAGAAATGCAATAGCTGCTGATAATACTGAGGAGCTTATATATAGATGCCGTAATAGGAGTCGTATTCCTATAGGTAGGCAAGTCACCTGGGAGTCAGCTGATGCAAGCTTGACTGACGTGACCTGCCAGAACTGACACTAACGCTAGATTTTTTTAAAAAAATGAAAGGTTGTGACAAAATTTGTGTCCTGTGTACTGAAAGGGATAGGTCACCAAAAAATAAAAATTCTGTCATCATTTACTTACCCTCAAGTTGTTCAATCAATATTAATTTCTGTAAAATCATTTTTGGGTAAACTACCTGTGTTATCAAGTTCAAGTAATGTGGTTTTTGGAATGAATGTAATTTTAATACATTTTAATATAGTTAACTAGTTGTCTTAAAACAGCAAAATTTATCTTTAATGTGACAGCTATGGGGTTGAGAGGATTTACAAGAGAGTTACTGTTTTGGTTATGAGTAGACTGTACTTTGTTCTGAAAGTTGTTTTACCAAGTTGTTTTTATAAAAGAACAAATCCTAATCACCTAAAAATCCTCATCTCTACCATGTTAATGTAATTGTACATAGCATTGTATATGACTTAAACTTATTTTTGAAAATGGAGTTTGTTCTAGTTCTCATTCAAGCATTCAGTGGGAAAACGCCTGAGGTGTGACCAATCCTGGAAGCACCAATAACACCATGTCTGTCAGTTTACAGACCAATCATGACAGTGATGCAGAGTCCTGCCTTCCTAATATATTTTTTCCCATGAGGCACATTGTGGTGATCTTGTTAATCCCCCTGTGTTTGCATCTCTGTTATGGTGACTGTGAGCCCATCTAGCAGAGCAGCAAAAGGAAATGATCCGTCTCGCTCGTATACGTGCAGGTCTATTAGTTCTTCTAAGGTCTCTCACCTTCTGTGCATAGTGTATTTGGTAGTTAGATACACACAGGCTGTGCTCGCAAAACCAGAGTGTTGTCTGCACTGCTCTCATTTCCCATTAATAGGCTCATTTATACTTCAGCATTGAAACTACGCCGTAGCTATGTCATAGGATGTGTGTAGCACCCATAGCCTGGTGCAGCCTGATGTGCACCTCTTCAAAAATGTAACAACGCACCAATTATTCATGGACCATAAGCATGGTCTGCTAGAACCTCTCCCTGAATTTGTAATGTAGACGCGGCCAACGACACAGAAGTATAAATGAAAACCAACTAATAGCATATGGCGTAGAGGTGGTTGCTTCTCAGCCTTGGTGCAGCTGGGGAGAGTTGATGGATGAGATCTCTCCTGAACTTCCTCCCCTCTTCGAATCAGATTCGTTAGCAGGGGACAAACAGGAGGAGGAGGAGGAGGATGAGGTGGTTGCTCCTCTCTTGGAAGAGGATTTGGAGGAAGATGAAGAGGATGCTATCCTCCCTCCTAATATTTCTTCTAGGCCTGGCAGTGCCATGGGTGAGTCTCCTCCCCTACGCCAGGGGAAGTGGACCTTGTTGAAATATGTAGGACAGCAGCTGCTAAATTCTCCATGGACTGGCCTTCTCAACAAGAAGGCCAGGGTGCAAAGAGGTCACCGTGATTTTGCTGAGTAAGACCTGTTCCTGGATCAACATCTTTGTTGATCCTGGAACAACATTCCAATCAATCAATCAATCAATCAATCAATAAGATTTGAGGGACAAGTTTAACATTTATGTGCAAACAAGGATTGATGGTCACACTATAGTTTAGGTCTAATTCTCACTATTAACAATGACATTTGCCTCAATAAAATCCTAATTACTGCTTATTAATAGTTAAAAAGGTAGTTGTTAAGTTTAGGTATCGGGTAGGATTAAGGGATGTAGAATATGGTACTGAAGAATTAATTATGTGCTTTATAAATACTAATAAACAACCAATGTCCTAGTAATATGCATGCTAATTGTCACTTTCTGTTTGTGTTTCATTTCCTTTTCATAGCCTTTTAGTTTGTTTTTCTTCAGTTACCTGTTCCCTTTGCAAACTACAAAATCTATGTCATCGTCGTTGATCCCACCAAGCATCCCTCTCCTGCCTTCAGCCCCTTATCTTCTCCTCCAACACAATATTATGTGGACAGGCCTCGGGTCTTCCAGTCTCCTGCTTCACCCATTTAAGTGGATCCAATGGCTCCATCTCCAGCATTTGTGTCACTCCACCTCAGCCTGACGAACTGTCGGCTTTGCCTTGGCTCCTCCCTCGGCTCCACCATGGCCATTGTACTCAGAGCTCGATCAGGCTCCCTTAGCCCTCCAACATCCCTCAGACATCACCCTGCCTGCACCATGGGCCTACGGGCATTCAGCTACGCTTCGTCCCTCCACCCCTCTGGCTCCAGCGGGCTCTGCCTTCCCTCTGGCTCTGTCTTGGACCTTGGTATCTCCACCTCAGTCCTCTGGCACCCTGACCACATCTCAGATGCTTGTGGTACAGCTCTGACTTGGTCTCTTTGTGTGCACCATGGGCTCCACTTTCATCATCTACTGTACATCTCCATCAGTTGTCCCCCTGGTGCCGTCAGCCGAGTCTCCACAATGGCTCCTCCCTCAGTCGACTCGGCCATGGGCTGTCATCCTGGCTGCTCTCTGGGTCACCACCTAGCTACTCCAATCATCATCACCACTTTGGTTTCTTCCACCACCATCGCCTCTAGTCTCCAGCCCTTCGCCAGCCCCTTGCCCACCTCCAAAGCCCCACCCTCCCTCCTCAATTGGAGTTTGTTTACAGCGTGTGGATATGCCTTGCTGGAGAGAGGTGTAATGTCATGTCATCCATTCTCCTCATGTTTCTACCCCCACCCCCCTCCCCCCCTGATGATTGAGGGCACTCCTGCCTTTATCGTCAGGCGGATTCTTGATTCCAGGCGCCGTGGATGGGGCTTTCAATATTTAGTGGACTGGGAAGGCTACGGTCCGGAAGAGAGATCTTGGGTCCCAGCTCGGGACATTCTGGACTGCTCGCTCATCGTGGAGTTTCATCGTCGTCAGTCTCCCTCGACCAGGAGTATGCTGGGTGGTGTCCCTGGGAGGGGGGGTACTGTCAGGGCTCAGGTTTGATCTGTCTCTTTCTCCTGCATGGGCCTTTGTTTGTTTTTGTCTGCACGTGCCGGCCACTATCAGCTGTTCGCGTTTTGTGATCGCCGTGGTTGTGCACGCAGTGTTTTGTTTTCATTTGCACGTGACAGCCGCACTCAGCTGATTGCGTTTTGCGATTAGCGTGGTTGATTACGCGTTCACAGCTGTTTGTTATTTTCTCATTTATTTTTTCCCTATTTAAATCTCATGTTTTCTCTTTGTCTTTGCCAGTGTGTTTTGTCGTTAACGCTTTTCACGCGTTTCTTGTTTTGGTTCATCAGTTATTGTTTTGAGTTTTTTTTCAGTTTTTCCTTTTTCTGCCCAGTTTTTCCAACTGCTGTCTGGACTGCCTATGCTCCTTGGCCAGTGGTCTGTTCATCTGGATTTTTGGACTTTTGCTCTGGATTACTATCTAGATTTGTGGATTTCTCTGAATCTGCCTGGGCTATCATCTTTGGTGACCATCACTTGTTTCTGACTACTGCTCGCCTGGAATGTGATCTGTTTGGACTCTGATCTCTTCTATCGAGTTCTTGGACTGTGAATCTGGAATTCAGCAGTTCGATTATCACTGAATAAAACTCTTGTTGCATTACTAACTGCATTTGGGTCCTTCATTTCAGTGAAACCTGACACATCCATAAATTTTAGTATTGCAATTTTACTGTTGTTCTGTAAAATAAAAAAAATAATAATGTGAATTTTTTTATTTAATTTAATTTAATTATTTAACCTGACAAATATGTTTACTAATGTTCCAAATATTCTATATGTTGCTTAAAAATAAATAAAATATTTAAAAATATATATATAAAATATATTGTGTTCAATGGAAAAAAGTTTTTTACCAGACATTTTAAAATAACACATTTTAGAGCTATAACCGCAATACCATGAAACCGTGATATTTTGCTTAAGGTTATCATACCGTCAAAATCTCATACTGGCCCTTGCCTAGTTACCATGGTTATTGATAAATTAGTTGTTACCTGTTTGTCATTTAAAGTATGCTGTGATATTGGTTCTAATTTGAAATAATGAATTTTAGTCTTACAATCATTACATTACCCATATATTTTTACTTACTGAAAAACTGGAAGTCAATAGTGCAGAGGTAAGAATGCTTACCGTGATCGTGGAGTAAACCTGGACAGAAGTAAACAAGATTAAACACAAAAATATTAGTGCTCTTTATTAAATTAAAAATTATTAAATTAAAGTACCAGTGAGTTTTACTTACTACGTGATTCTGAATCTTCTCTTTGCACTTAAAAATACACATAAAATGTGTTACTTAGGCCAGCATGGTCGACCACATACAACATGCTCAAACATCACAAGAACATCCTGAGCTGCACAGTTTGTAACAAACTCATTTACAGGAATGTTATTATTTATTAAAAAACTTTAAAAAAAGCATTAAAACCATAAACCTCTAAACATAGAAAAAAAAAAAATTTGACTATTGTGTGATAATATTGAGAGTTACCTCGCCTCAGAGCCATCTTGTTTGGTATGATAAGAACAGTGAAGTCTTAACACTCAATTTAAGGATAAAACTGGAACAGCCACAGAAGCAGACATTCTTGCAAAAGAGGACTGTTGATCGAGTTATAGTTAATTCAGACAGAAAAATCTGTATTTGTAATCCTGTATAACACAGCTATGTGCACATGCACTGCAGCCTTGCTACATCAACAGGAAGTCTCAGAGTAACAAACGAAAGTACCAACCATGCAGAGAAGCACGGAAGTTCAAACCACAAAAGATTTTAAAAAGCCAAGCAACAACTGTGAGAACTGTTGATAATAGGGCTGAAGTGACTTAATTAAAGTAGCAAGATTCACATTTAAGGGGAACCTGTTATGGCCCCTTTTACAAGATATAAAATAAGTCTCTGATGTGCCCAGATTCTGTATGTGAAGTTTTAGCTCAAAATATCCCACAGATAATTTTTTATAGTATGTTAAAATTGGCACTTTTTTGGGAGGTGAACATCTTATTTTAGTTTATGTCTCTTTAAGTGCAAATGAGCTGCTGCTCCCGACCTAAGAGGGAAGAACCTTAAGAGCTCATTCTCCAGTGTCAGGAGTCAGAACGCAATAATAATGTCAGAAACAGTCAGTAACAGTGTTCAGTCTGAACCGGATTCAGACAATGATGCCTACAGTGTCAGATAATATATGCTGCATGGAGATAGAACAGATATAGTTTAGTTTAATAACTTATATTGTCATCTTGCTTTTATCCTCTATTAGTACAAGCCTGTTGTAGCGGACCCCGTTTGAATGATGGCCAAATCTATACTGATGAGTTTTATGAAGTGTATTGTACATAATCACACAAAAGATGAAGCGTCTGTTTTCACTCCAGAAATTTACAGTAAGAGCTGAATGAAACACAGTACAAAAGGTGTGCATTAAAGTCTTATCCATAAACTCTCTCTCTCCCTTGCATTATCAACATACACAGTGCATTACACAAAAACACTCGTTATAACTAACAGTAAACAAATATATACAGATCTTATAACTTTTCTGGGGTGCTCAATAAACTGGTAAACTTTATATCCATAAATCAACTCCGATGAACAATAATAAAGTGTGCTCTCACCTTCATTACTGCCAAATGCAGTATCACTCTGGAGACTGTTAGGTGGATCACAAACTGTTGGTACAGATCCATCCTTGAATAACAACGTTTTTAGCAAAACCTGTTTTGTATTGTCCCTTTGTATGGACATTCATTAACAAAGCAGTCTGGAGTGAAATGATTTGCGCAGACATAAACGAATTTGGCTATGTGGGGTACATTTTCTTCAAAAATAAAACTAATCCACTGCGTCTTCAGCAGCTCTGATGTCAGGAGTACATGGAGACTGTTATGTTCACTCTTACATCCAACAACAAAACACCTCAATCGTTTATGAGACATTCTTGCGGCTACAGCTGCTCCAGCCTGGAAAAGATGGTGGACTGTGTACTACTCACTCAGGGTGGGTTGAGAGTCTGTCAGCAGTTGTGGGCGAGGCCTGTACAAACTGACTTCACTTTGCCCAGATCTGTAAATGGCTTGTTCTGAAACACTGCTTATGATTTATGGGGACACACATTTATATTTAAACACCATGTAAAAGTGATTTTTGCATAATAGGTGCCTTTTCAAGAATGTTTTAGATATTTGGCTATTTTCCACAGCTAATGAAATGATATAAAGCTTCACTGAAAATTAGCAAAATCCTCAAACTAGGGTCTGTCCATTCACAGAATCATAAGGGTGAATGAATGATAAATACATCAGAAATGTTATTTCGGATGAGCTATCCTTATAACTAACAAATGCCAATTCTGTAATTAAATCACCATCTCCAGGAAGTGACATCATTTTGATAGAAAAACAGCAGCTCAAACTTCAGTAGGCCTATTAGTAACAGACTTCTTGATATTTGTGATGTTTGTACTATTAGTTGGTTTGTGTCCAAGCATTTACAAATAAATAAAAAAAGATATAACAATATTTCTCTGTCAGTAACTAAAAGAAAGGCATGAGGTCCAGGAAAGACCAGAGATGCATAATCTGGCATTTGATCCTTGATAGATTTGACCCTTGAGGAAAAGCAACAGCATGATGGAAGGTGGAAGGTGTTTTCACCACAGAGATCTTTCTGCCACGAACATGACCTTTTCTGTTACGTGTTTCAGACTCAGCTCTTTTAGCTCTTTTCCTGAGAATGATGTCACATCTGTGATCCATAAGATCTTCATCACCTCCCAGTATAATAAATTGAAGTTCTGTAGCAGAGCCAGTGAATTCAGATGTAGAGGTGTCATCTGTTAAAAAGAGTGAAATCAAATACTATATTGTATGCATAAAATATGTATGGGATATTTCATGGCTTGGTCTGCGTTGCACAATTTTAATGCATGATGTGAAGGCAAAAAAACACCTGGCATGCAATGACCTGCGTGTGAAGTGCATTAAAGTTGTGTAATATAAAACACCTAGCCATGATATTTGGTTACTTGCCAGCACTGATAAGTTAAAGCTGTTATTGGTGTTTGACCAGTGCAATATTTGACCAGAAGGGTAAAAATTAAGGTTATTTTTGTTAGAGCTCATTCTGCCAAATTTAGAGATAGAGTGGTAAGATTACATTTATTTGAATGAATTAGCGCACATGAGAGAGATGTGTATGTGAATTACCTGTGTCTGTGTAAAAACGTTTTAAAGTTGTGACATAGTGTATTACGTGTTCAGTCTATAGGTGTGTAGTGTTACCCAGGTGAAAAAAAAAGTACATTTCAATAATGTACTCAAAGTTCTCTATTTTTGCGCACTAATTTTGTACTTAATATACTAAAAATTCTTATTTAGTACTTCTTAAGATAATCTTAAGAACTTCTAAGTGTACTCAACTGTGCTATTTTGAGACACCATGAAATATGAACTAAAATGTGCTTTTAATATACTATAAAAAATGTATTTAGTTGCCACACTGCAAAAAATGCTGTTCTTACTTAGAGTTTTTGTCTTAAATAATCTTATTTCAAACCAAGAATAAGCTATATAATCTTGTTTTCAGTTTGGACTAAGATTATTTTGCTTACCCCATTGGCAGATTATTTTGCTTGTTTTAAGGAAAAACGTGCTTAATTTTGATTTATTTTTCCTGAAAACAAGAAAATAATTTGTACTTGTTAAGAAAATGCTTCTTGATTTAAGAACTTTAAGATATTTTGGCTAAAAACAAGACAAAAAATTCTAAGTAAGAACAGCATTTTTTGCAGTGCACTTGTAGCACACTATGGGTTCAAATGTACTATAAGTAGTATCTAAATAAGTTTTGACAGCATTGTTGTCTGTATGCAAAAAACACAAAGGAAAAACCTTTTGTCACAGTTCCCTCGTCTCCTGGACTACATCTTGTTTGTGGATCTCCGTATTCGCCTCATCTCTCCTGCATACACCACCCGTAACAGAAGAACGGACCAAACCGCTGAAGATCCATCTAACAAGATGGGCTCTTTCGCTGTCTCCCAGCCTCCTACTCCTCCCGTGCCTCCCACACCAATGTTGGCGGCGGATAATCTCGTTGGGCGTTGGACGTTCGCTGGAGAGGTATGTGGAGGAGTTTGTTGAGTTGGCTTTTCTGACGAATTGGTCAGACACTCGTTCCCTGTTTCTGGACGGACTGTACGAGAGCACAATCCGTTTCGATGAACCTGACTATTATGTTTCCTTATACGATACTATTAATCTGATTTTGTATTTAAATGGCTCCAAATTTGTTGTCGAAGAGGTTCCGGAAAATAAGTGCTTATCTCGTCCAGTCCGTCCAGAAACAGGGAACGAGCGTCTGACCAATTCGTCAGAAAAGCCAACTCAACAAACTCCTCCAGTGAACTGTTCCCTTGTGTCCTGCTGGACCCTCAAACCTCCACTGAGTCCAGAGGGCAAAAGAAGAGGAGGAAGAGGAAGAAGGGCAAGCTCTCTCCAGTCTCCTTCAAGCCCGATTCTCCAGTCTCCGCTGAGCCCACTCCAGTGCCAGTGGGGATTTTAATTGTGTATGAGGGGATGGATTGGACCCCTCTTCAAGCTGCAGAGCCCGCCGCTCCAGCAAGTTCCTGCTTGCCTTCCAGTTCCTGCCCACGGGTCCCTTCTTACCACCAGGGTTTCCCCCAAGAAAATTTTGGGGGGGGTGGGGGGCATATACCTGTGGGTGGGGAACTCCTGGGCGGGGTTTCGGAGTCGCCATGGCCTGCCAAGGCCCCTGACCCTCCATGGCCATACAAGGACACTGACCCGCCGTGGCCGCCCTCGGCCCACGACCCGCCATGGCCGCCTTCGGCCCACAACCCGCCATGGTCGTCCACGACCTCTGATCCGGGGCGCCCACCCCCCTCCCCGGTTGTTCCATCCAGGGGGAGGTACTGTCACAGTTCCCTCGTCTCCTGGACTACATCTCCCATGACCCTCTTGTCTCCACACCTGCACTCACTTCCCTTGTCTTCTCCTCTTCATCACGGATTGCCTGCACCTGATCGTCAGCACACCCTTTATATTGGACTCACTCCCTTCACTCCCTGTCCGTTCTCTGTTAATGTTATTGTGGTAATGGTGTTATGCTATTCTCCTGAAATCTTATTAAATCCTATTGTTTGTGGATCTCCGTATTCGCCTCATCTCTCCTGCATACACCAGCCGTAACACCTTTCTGTTTTTAGTACATGTAAATTCATGTAAACATACCCTTAGTTTCATCTTATTATCAGTGCCACATGGGGAAAAAATGTAAGATTACTTACCGCCACTAAGAAGTGGATCTGTAATCTATATTGTTACTCATAGAAGATAATGACAAATCTGAAGAGAAAGGCACACTTCTTTAGTGAGAAGATATTTTGTACTACATTTATACATTTAGCAATTTAACATGACATAACATAATGAGAGTATTTTTTAGAGGAGTTTCACAAAAGCAATATAACAGCAAAGTAAAATAAGTATTTAGAAGGTTTAATACTTAAAAAATAAATCAGAATCTTCATTTTGTTCTGTAAAATAGAGATGAAATGTCACACATTTAGATTGTAAATACTTTATCTGCCAGACATGCTTCATTGTCACAAGAAAAGTCAGTGTAAATATAAAAACAGTGAAATTCAGACTCAGAAAATTACCTGCAATAATTAAATATGTTAACACAAATAGGCTATACTTTGTTTTTAATCTAAATTAATTAACCAATGACTTTGCTGCTTACCTTCCATGATCCAGTTCAACCATTGGCTATAATGAGCAAAAATTACTTTAGTTAAACATCACATATTTGTGTTTCTTTTATTTTATTTCTTATTGCTAAAAAAAGAGTGTTAAAGGTGCTAAAGAGGATCTTTTCGTCGACTGAGATACCAAAGACTGTTAGTGAGTTTTTGAAATGAGTGCATGCGTAAGAACAACCCCCCTCCTTCACAGCTCATTTCAAGGGAACACATCCCAAAACTCGTGCACGAGTATTGGAACACGAGTGTTTACCACCGGCATTCGCCGTGTCGTGTTAGTGGATTCATTATGTCGGACTCACCGCAGGTAACTCATAATCTGCAGCTGTTACTCCTGTCTCCTGACAAAAACATTGCATGTGGCGCCTGTAGAGCGTGGAAAGTTACTGGAGAGCGCAGCCGCGCACGTCTCTCACGAGGAACGTCACGGCAGTGATTGACAAGCCAGAGGGCCAATCATTTACGCGATGATCGCGTAAACGATTGGCTGATGTTTTTAAGGCCCTACCTCGTGCACAGATGATGTATATTAATATTATTCCTTTCAGTGCACCTAATAAATAGTCTTTTATCAGTTAGTAAAGACAGTTTCAAGTAATATTGCAAAAATGTATGAAACAAAACATCCTCTTTAGCACCTTTAAACTTTCTACTTCTGCGTCCTATTCTTCTGTATTCCAGAATGGCAGCACAACTGAAAGGTTTGATGAGCTGCGCCCTCTACTGTACAGGCGTGAATTTGCATTTTCTTCAGCTTGAGGATAATTTATTTCACTTTTGGTGCGAAAGGGCATTAACATTTGCCAAAAAAGATTTTTGTTGTTGTTGTTGTTGTTAAAAACAAAAAAGCAAGCCCAGCACAGGTAAGAAAAAGTAACACAAAAGTAATGTATCACATTACTTACAAAAAAGTAACTAACACAAACAGTTTAGGAAGTAACACAATATTAACTCATTATTTTCAAAAGTAACCTTCCCCAACACTGCATACATATTAAAATGTAACAAACAATCTTACTTAAAGGTAAGAGCTTTCATACATGCTTGAATTAAGTACAAAATGTTTAATGTATATTTCAATGTAGAAAACACAAAATCTTTACTGCTGTATTTACTTTACCATTTTTTCAGTGAATATACCAACCATAAAGGTCAGTGGCTCTATATTGTGTATAGGAAATAGGAAAACATAAGGCATTCATAGTCATCAATGAATTTCAAGAGTCACAAATTTCAGTACAAAAACACAGCAATAAAATTGAAAACATTGTTATAATCAAAGACTCTTTGGCTATACATTTAAAAACATTTACCTCCACAACAATAATTTTAATCAGAGAAAGTAGAGAAAGTACCTTTACTTTGCTTGTTGTGTTCCAGTGCATGTTTCAGACAAAAGAGTTGAATGTTGGATTTACCTACACTAACATTTGGACAGGTTGACGCTTGTTCGAATATTGACCCTGCCTAAACTAACATCACCAACAACAGTCACAACCTTCCCTTTGGTGTCTGAACACAATACATGCTTGATTCAAAAAAAGCTTCATTATGTCCAAGCACCATACTTCTCAACCTTTAATCAAGTCTATTGATCTTCTTGTTTCATGTTTGAATGCTTCCCCTGATGAAAACAGACTGAACAGAAGTAATCATTATTTGACAACTCTTAACTCTTAAAAGAAGTGTATAATCTATGTCCTGTTCAAAATGACCATTAACGACTGAAGCAATATTGCACCAATAACCAACAGCTCATGGTATTGTTCGGCCACAGCTTTAATCTTCTCAGTGAAACATAAAAACAAGAAATTATCTGTGCTGTAATCAACAAGAAGCAAAACCATCCATTCTAAAGTTAAAATTAGTGAGTGTAAATGAGTGTTTCTTACTCAACCCAAACTTATTGAAACTTCTATTGGGGTGTTTTTGTTTGCATAGATTTTTTTTTTTTAAAAAGAGCTTATAAATAATTACTAGAGTTCATTCATTCTAGTTACCTCTTAATACCACAAAAACACAGTGAGGTAAACAGTCATTTACATAGTGTTGTAAACATTCACTGAAGTTTCTGTGTATAAGTCCACATCTTGTCCTGCAGGTGTTTTTGACATTCAGCTGCACCCACATTGAAGTACATTTGAACAGTCGGTTGAATACTGATTAAGTAAAACTTCAAAAATGGAAGCTTTGAAAACCTGACAAATCCACACAATGACATCTATCCATTCAGTGTCATCTCGAGGTCCACGATCACTTCCAGACACTAGTAGCAGACAGATAAAAGACTACTTTAGGAGGCATATTTTATTTTATTTAATTACCTTATTTTCCAGAGAAACAAGCGCGCCGCCATCTTTAGAATATTGTCTTTGAACTTCCGGTTTTGCGGTAGCCCTGTATATTTCTATGGAAATAAGAATAAGAATAATTAACTGGTGAAGTGGATTTACCTGTTGTAGAGTCAATGAAAGTTATCATGAGCATTGTTATGTTTAAAGCAGCTGTCTTAACAAATGTCAGTAGACCGGGAAGATTTTAAAATGAGCAGTTCAAATACAAGATCGCTGTGGAAATACAAGCCGGAAGTCAAAAGACAACGAGCGCAGCGCTGAAAAGGGGCGGGGCTACATAAGGTCTATACATTTAATTTATGTGCTTTTGCCTTTAAATGTGTATAGGGAAGTTGTGAATAAGAAGAGAATGGCCTTCAACTTCAATGTATAAAGTGATGATATCCTTGTACAACATGCTACATGTGTTACATGCTACATTAATGTTTAACTGTCTAGTGTCTTTAAAATGGCATCATGTAGGCTACAGCGGATGTGCATTAATGATATACTGCAGGGATGGGCAACTTTGGTCCTGGAGGGCCACTGTCCTGCAGAGTTTAGCTCCAGCCCTAATCAAACACACCTGAACAAGCTCATCTATGGCTATGTCCGAAATCACCCCCATACCCTTAAATAGGGCACTATTTGAGGGGGCAGCAATTTGTAGTGGTGTCCGAAACCATTGTGGACGTTATTGAGTGCACTCATTCAATAACAAAATGCACCACAATAATGTGTACAACTGATGTATACTCAACAGCTGAAGAACACCCATAATGGACTGTGACAGTCGTGCCAAATGAATTCCCACGTCTGACCAGAAGATGGTGCCTGGAGCTGAATCATCCACCCATCCATTTTCCAAACTGCTAGTCCAATGTGACATAGGCAGAATGAACCAAAATTCTGGAAGGTTTTCTCTCTAAAACCTTAATTTCTCTTAGAAAAAGAAAGGCCAGTACAAAATTAGGTATTTAGTTTAGGTAAAAGGTAAGTAAAAAATTTTTGGGGTAAACTATTAATTTAACTTCATATAGAAATTATTCTGATGATGAGACTACAAAGAATCTGCTTCAAAAGAATGAAGGCAATAAGATAATTAATTATTAAGTTATTTGTTTAGAAAGCTTTCAATTTTATCTTATTATTTACCAAAATTCATTTAAAGTACAAGTTCATCAATTTACTACCGAGCCCCTAAAGGGACACAGGGAAGAAAATATGAGATGGGAGTAAAAATTTTTTTGCCGATGCTTTTGCGTTCTCTCACAGATGTTTTGCGTTCTCCTGAGAAACTTTTGGTCACTCGCAAAATCATTGACTTGATATTTTTCCCCCATCTCATATTTTTTTCCACCACCATATTCCCTTAGTGGCTCCGTACTTTACCACTTAAAGAAGGTATTTTCCCTGCAGCATTGCCACAGACACTGACCATATGCATTTCATTATATATGCATTTCTAAGTTTTAGTTCTAAATAAATATTACTACACGCTTGATCAGTGTTACAATGTCTAACCCCTTGACTTCAGGTATAAAAGTAAATTAATTAAATTAGTCCTAAGTTTTGTTCCTTTTTATTTCTCATAGTCTTAACATGTACAGAGAGTTTCTGAGTGTTTTCACTATATCAAACTATCGAATATCAAATTATTTACTTAAAACAATGTTTTTTCTTATGAGTCTGTAGATGAGATATTTGGGTGAAACTCTTCTCACATGAAGAGCACTGGTGCGGCTTCTCTCCAGTATGAACTCTCTGATGATTTTTCAAGGTTTTTAACTGAGAGAAACTCTTTCCACAGTGTGAGCACTTGTACGGTTTCTCTCCAGTATGAATTCTCTGGTGTGATTTTAAGATGCTGGATCTAGTAAAGGTCTTCCCACAGTCAAAGCACATAAAAGGTCTCACACCAGTATGAATACGTTCATGCTCTTTTAAAGTCTGCAGTATTGGAAAACTCTTTCCACAAAAAGAACAAAAGTGAGGCTTCACACCAGTATGAACTTAAAGGTGTGATCTTAAGCTTGATGAAAAAACAAATGTTTTATCACACTGATCACAGCTGAACGACTTCACTCCAGAGTGAGAGCGCAGATGCTCTTTGAGAAAGCTCTTGCGATTGTAACTCTTTCCACACTGAGTGCATGTGAACGGTTTTTCTCCAGTGTGAATTCTCATGTGCTCATTCAAGCTTCCTTTCTGAACGAAACTATTTCCACACTGAGTGCATGTGAAAGATCCTCCAGATTTTCCAGCTCGTTTTTGTCTGGAATTCTTTTCAGTCTTTGAAACAACTGCATCTCCATCTTCATTTATGGAATGATGAGGTTTTTGAAACGGATGCTGTTTGTCTTTATTCACTTCCACTGGGTCTGAAATCAACACATTAAATTCCCACAATGCAATTAAAGAAAGACAAATGAGAACAAAATAAATAAGAGAGCTTCAATTTAGCACAAATCTAGATTAATAATAAGTCTACTAGTATCAATTGTTGTTTAAAATGTTATTGTTACATGTCAGTTTTCATCTTAATGTTCCTTAGCAGTTATTAAAGAGAATGAATGAAAACACCAACTTGTTTGTTCCTCTGTATCTTCATCTTTTATTCTGCAGGGTTCTTCCTCAAACTCCATCTTTACAATAGTATGTCAGTAGTTTCTCCTGCAGTAATTCCTCTTGCTTGCTGCTGCTTCTCCTGTGAGAATGGGAATATTTCCCAGCATTTAATCTCTCATGAACAGCTGTGGGAGCAGCTTCACTGACTAAATTTGTGAATTGTGGTCACTGTTGCTCATCACACTTACAATCACTCTCAAATTTTCTATGCGCAAATGTTTTGCTCAAATAGTCATTTAGAGACATGCAACTGCATAATATTATTTTTTTTAACATCAACTTTTATATCATCTAGCTGATTTTACTCTTCCATGAGGTATGGTTTATCCTACATTGGTAAAAAAAAAAATGTTGTAAGATTTATGTTCAAACTCTTTCTTGCAACAGAAAACCATCCAGACTGTAAATAATGGCAAACATCAAATGTGTTTTGCTTGTCTACTGTGTAATTCTATTTTTTTAAGTATTGTTGTCTTTATCTTGTGTTATGATACTTTTTATACTTCAATTCCCATAGCAATTTAGAGAAAAAGCTGAAAGAATATTGATGAGGGCTGTAATCAGACTAAACGTGTCTGAGTATTCAAGTTCAATTATCCATAAAACAAAGCTCAACAAAACTAACAACATTTACATGCTGTCAGTAACGAGCTTAAGTTTCAGCGTAATGTAGGCCTACAACATCGGTTAATTTTAAGGTTAAGTAATTAGGATTCAATATCAGAGTTAGATTAATTCATAAGAGCTACTGGTTTATAAGCGTTTTTGATTCACTAAAATGAACCGGCTCTTAAGAGTCACTCGGAATCAGACACTAATCGAGCTCATTGACATTGTTGTAAGTTGACAGATTTAAATTTCTCACAATAAATAATAAAATAATAAATGTACTCACAGTCCGACAAATAGCAAGCATCTCTTCATGAACTAAGATAGACTCAACGAGATCACGTGATTGAAATGAAAACAAATGGCGCCATCTAGAGCAACATCGTGGCAAGTTATTCTGAACATCAAAACTACACACAAATTCTTTTCAAATATGAATTCTATTTAGCAACTTAATTTTCATTTGATTTTTACCATTTTTCATCTTTTATAACTTCATGCCGTGCTAAGGATGAACTTTGCTTACACTGATTTCATTTGATTGGAAATAGCCAATTCATTCTCGTTAATGAAGTACTCAGAGGAAAATCTGGTCTGTTTTCATTTCATTTACATTTATGTAGGCTATTTATGTTATAAAAAAAATTGAAAGATATATTTAAAATATATGAGTGTTTGTTAATGGGAAGCAGATATATTTGAATTTACGATTTAGATGCCTTTAATAAATTATGATGCCTGATTAAAGGGATATTTCAGCCAAAAATGAAAATTCTGTCATCATTTTCTCACCCTCAAGTTGTTCTAAACCTAGAACAAACATGTCTTTGTTTTGTTGAACACAAAGGATGATATTTTGAAGAAAGTTTGTAACCAGGCCGCTTTGGGGCACCATTGACTTCCATAGTAGGAAAAAATAATATTATGAAAGTCAATGGTGCCCCAGAACTGTTTAGTTTCCCACATTCTTTAAAACATATTCCTTTGTGTTCAACATAACAAAAAAATGTATACAAGTTTAGAACAACCTGAAGATGAGTAAATGATGACAGAATTTTCATTTTTTGGTGAACTATCCCTTTAACATCATGTAGAAAAAGATGTGGGGTTGGTTGGCACATCATGTATAAAATAAAAACAATTAATAATTCATACAGCTGATCTGAATGCTGACTTTTAAATGAATTCTAACACAAAGATTTAAATGGACAGCCTATAGGCTACCTCACAGCAGATTTAGAGCTGTTTCTTGATCTATGAACCGTTTAAATGACTGTCAATGACAACAAATGACGCCATCTAGAATGAAACATGGTACTGCTAATGTTCACTTCATTAACTACACAGAATCTGCTTCAAAAGAAAACTCATGGCAGTAAGATTATTCATTAATTGTTAAGGAAGATTTCATGTTTATCTTATCATTGACCAAAATACAAGTAAAGTAAAAGATAGTTAATCTCTTTACTACTTATATAGACATTGACCATGTGCATTTCATTTAATCTTCTTTTTTATGTATGAATATTACACACTTGATCAATGTTACAATGTTTAACCCCTCAATTTCAGGTAAACATGTAAATTCATTCATTAAATAAGTCACATAAATTTTGTTCCTTTTTATTTCTGATATTCTAAAATGTACAGAGTTTCTGTGTGATTTCAATTTGTTCTCAACGCTCCAACCTCTAAACAGCTTGACAAAAAAAAAAAAAAACAACAACTTGATATTGATTTGTTCACGATACACATGATTTCATGCACTAAATTTGCAATTGATTCACAAATGCTCATATGCACAATTAATGTGATTTATTTAATTCATAAAACATTTCCCTCATAAACCGTAGCATTTTACAGCAACACATTCTGCAGTGTTACTTTGTCCTTTGTCAAACGATCAAACTTCACTGCTAATTTTAGCAAATGACATTCTTAACTGAAGTCACTAAGTGAAAAATTCCAGCCTTTGCAAAATCTGCATATCAATTTATTTACTTGTAAGTGATGGACTTTTGTGTGAAGAGCTTTTTCTTATGAGCCCATAGATTAGATGATTGGCTGAAACTCTTCCCACATGAAGAGCACTGGTGCGGCTTCTCTCCAGTAACTCTCTCATGAACTTTCAGCTGTAGTTTCTCCTGGAGTAATTCCTCCTGCTTGCTTCTTCTCCTGTGGGTAGATGTGAATATTCCCCAATTAATTTAACAGGTCAATAACTGTGTGATCTGTGGGTACAAGTATAACTGGTCATTTATACTTACATTTTTTTAGCACCATATCCATATTCTAATAGCAGGAAGCAACCATGCTCAGGTATTTCATTTATGGTTATTTAACAGCTCCTAAAAGTACTTTGTCATTATAATATGTCATCAAATCTTGGCAACTACTTTATGACCGCAGATGCATTTTACCAACTCATCTTAAAATAACAAACTATAAGATATGAAAATACAAGAAATGCATCTACAATACAACATCTCTATGAATATAAATGCAATTTCCCAAACTCATCTTGTATTTTCATATCTGTTCTTATAGTTAATATTATTTTACTGCTCCTATGATTTTGTAAATGTGGGTTTGTAGCTTTAATGTTCAGCAGTAATTAATGAAGTATCAAGAATAGACACCAACCTATTAGTTCCTCTGAATCTTCATCTTTTATTCTGCAGGTTTCTTCCTCAAACTCCATCTTTACAATAGTATGTCAGTAGTTTCTCTTGGAGTAATGCCTCCTGCTTGCTGCTTCTTCTCCTGTGGGAAGATAGGAATAGTCCCCAGCATTTAAACTCTGACCAAAGGTATGAATTGTGGTCACTGTTGCTCATTTAGCAGACGATCATCACACTTACAATCACTCTGGATTATTCATCTTATTCAAATAGTTGTTTATAACTATTCCCTGATTACTGAATTTACACAAATGACCCAATTCAAAAGTTTACATCCGTTTCATTCTTAATACTGTCATTACGTAGAGGATGAACAACAGTTTGTTTGTTTGTTTTTATTCATGAGGCAATTGTTTGTCTTAAACTGTTTTCAGAAAAATGCTCTTCAGAAAAATATTAAATTAAATATTAAAAAAATTATATTCCCTGCTTCCCTGTTCATATAATGTCTCAAGGGACGGGTGTTTCCATTCTCTGTGGTCTTCTTCATTGTTATTTTACCAGGTGCGCAAACTTAGTCTTTGCTTAAACCGTAACATTACCAAACTATACCGTTATACCATTTTTAATTATGTCTATTTATTATGTTTAATTATATCTATAACTGCCTGATAAAATAAAACATAATTTTCTGGTCTACACTGAAAATACATGTGAATCAAATTGTATCCACAAGTCCTCCTATTATCCATGTGAATACCAATGTACTTCATAAATGAGCTGGAAACCCAGACAACGATCCTGTATCAGTGTTGAAAAGCCTCAGCAATTACAAGACATTGTCACTTCAATCTGCTAAGAATCAGTCAACAACCAACCGATGATCTGAATGAGTTCTGTTGTCATTTTGACAAATGCTGTCCTTCACTCTACACAATCAACACCTTCTGCTAACCCCCGCTCCTACTACTCCATCTGAAAAGTGAAGCCAAAATGCTTTGATCGCTCCCAAATGGCTGGACACAGTATAGGTCATAAACCCCACCCTCTCCATGTAATCTAATGGGACGTGAGACAAACTTAAAGGGTTAGTTCACCCAAAAATGAGAATAATGTCATTCATTACTCACCCCCATGTCGTTCCACACCCATAAGACCTTCGTTCATCTTCAGAACACAAATTAAGATATTTTTGATAAATGTAGGGAAAACACCCTAGGAAGTAAAATTAGCTCAAATGAAATATTTATAGGGAATTATAAAGAGTTGTTTAGATTACGACCGAGCAACTGAGTCGTCCAGCGTTCATTTGCTCGAGCCGTAATAAGCTCTTGTATCGTGAAAACGCTGATTAGAGCACGGTAACTTTTTAAGATCACAGTTTAAGACATTAAATCATAGAAGCACATAATACAAGACACTTTCTTTTAAAATCTATAAAAGACTTTATTTATTCTAACACAAGCTAATCTACCACGAACACACACATACATACATACATACATTCATTCATACGCGTTGCAGTAAGACAGGAAGTGAGAGAGAAAGAGTTTAGGAGAGAGAGTAAGAGTGTGATATGATGAATTTCTAGCAAAGTTATGCTTTTCAGAAGATCTGACCTGAACGAACCATGAATCATTAAATGCACCAGTTCAGTTTTAATCTGGAGGTACTTGCTTGCGTCGACTTTGAATGTGAATATCCCTCGTTGGCGTGTAGAGAAGAGTTTTCCAAGTCGATGAGTTGTCGCAGGGTATTCAAAGTCCGTGTTGTGTTCGGTAGAACCCAATCACGTTTGAGCTTGCTGAAAAATTAAAGGGAAGTCTCTTTGTCGCTGGAGTTAAAGTTGAAGCGGCAGAAGTCGTTGGTTGAACTTTGTGCGAAACTTAGAACACGAGACTTTCAACGGAAAAGAAAATTAAAGAAAGAAAAGAAAAGTGAGTGGAAGTTGGATGGCTTGAAATGAGCGGCTTGTCTGTTCTTCTTGTTACTCCATTGTTCTTGGTACTCTGGTCATGGCTGACCGGTTCTTTCTTCTGTTGCTCTGTTTTCCTTGACCAGAACTAACCTACTCCTAGTTCACTATCTTGCAATATGATCATTTAAACTTAGTTGTTTGTCACACCTCTGAGGAGTCTTGGCCAATCCGACATTGTCCTGTTTCAAGAGGGCCTTCCTCTGCCCCCAATAAAACATAAGTGTTACATCCCGGTCTGTCTCTGCTTTAGCAAAGTGCCATTTTAACATAATTTATATTAACTGGAATATGATACATTTTAAACAGATTTCATTCAAGCCATGATTTAAGAAAGATGAAAAGAAATAAATCAAGTCCAAATAAGGCATACTTTCAGTCATTCAGTCAAAAGTTAACATATTTACATGAATTGTGAGTGTTCTAAAGCCTAACTGTTTACAGGTAGTACTTGTGGACACATAATGCAAAATGTATGTAGTTAAAAGATGTTTGATAAGTCCATTAAAATTGTTGGAACAATTTCGAAGCAGTTTTATTTGTAGAACAGTCTCTGTTGAGTTTTCTGTGAGGTTAGGTCTTTTAGAGAACAAATGGGGCCTGCATTGTTTCCTCTGTTTCTTTGATCTGGGTGATCAAAGAATCTTATCTTCCTGGTGACCATTTGGTTTGTCACTCCTCCTGCTATCAGGAGCATGGGGTGTCATAAAATTAATCCGCCTGGGTTTACTCCGCAGACGAGCTGGAGTCGGAATTAGGATTATGTTTAAAAGAATCATCTGAATGATTCAATTGTCTGGTTCGTCCACAGTTCCTACATAAAATACGATGGCTCATAGAGGCCTGTATCACCAGCAAGATAATTAACACTTACAAATGCCCAGAAAGCTACTAAAGACATATTTAAAACAGTTCATGTGACTACGGTGGTTCAACATTAATATTATAAAGTGACGAGAATACTTTTTGTGCACCAAAAAACAAAAAAACAAAATGACAGTATGCTGAGAATATTCTGCAGTTTCTTCTCTTTCCACACACGTCCATACTGTATACTTGGAGCTGTTCACGTCCTCAGATTCTGACTTACATATTATACTTTTCTTTTGCAATAAAACAAATTTACAGCAGTCAAGTTGTAGCTTTCAGAAATTTCTGGCCTGCATCCCAATGTGCATATTGTCCACCTTATCCGCCCTAAATGGTATTGAAAATTAATGTCACATACTATTTAGCATGGATAGTATGCACATTAAGACGCAGGCTAGTTCTAAGATCACATAAATGCTTTTACAAGTCAGAATTACGGTGACATGACATGAACGCAACCCAACTTCGATTAGTGAAACAAGAACCCAGCAAGCAATTTTATGTCTATTAGACGTCTAATAGCCGTCAAAACATAGCCCGGCCGTCTAGGCTAAAACAAGGCAAAATTTGGGCTGTCAGTGAAAATCTAATAGACGTCTAACCATAACCCAAAAATAGACTAGTCATCAATTAGACGACTATTATACAACTACATATTTATGTCTAATAGACGGTTAATACGGGTCTAGGCTAAAATAAGGCTGAATTTGGGCTGTCAGTGAAAATCTAATAGACGTCTAACCATAACCCAAAAATAGACTAGTCATCAATTACACTACTAATGAATGATTACATCTATACATGCAATAGACAACAAAATAATGGCTAAAGGATTCTTTTCACTTAAATGTAACAGGTTCTCATAAATGACAATCCGTCCAAACAAATTAAATATAAAAGGTTTTATTTAGAAAAAGAACTCAAGATAATACACAATGATAAAAAAATAATAAATTAAATTTTACAAATACAATACAAATAAACATTACAAGAAAATTACAAAGTGTAACATAATAAAAATATAAAACATTGACAAAAAAAAAAGTTAAATAAAAAATGTTAACAATATTTTTTTTATTAATTTTTAGTTCCATAAATTCCATGTTTTATGTAAAGCACTTTGAATTACCTTGAACATTGTTGTTGAAATGTGCTATACAAAATAAACTTGCCTTGCCAAATCAAAAACTCATATTTTTATGCCATAATGATCAAAAGATTAAAAGATATACAAGGCTTCCATAACAAATAATAGTAGGGTGCACAGGTTTCATGTTTACCCCCTTGTATTTAGATAATTACAGAGTTTTAGGGCACAAGGAAACACTACAGTACATGTGCATGTATGTTAATCTAACCACGTTTTACTGTCTGCACTGTTAGGCCTACCCTCTAAAATGTCACGGTTCCTACACATAATGTACATAAATAATAAACACATGTCAAAATGAAAAACACAGATACTTACATGACCAAAAGCAGGAAAGAATTTGCTTTAACATTTGCTGTTGCTTGCTCTCCGTCTCCAACGGTTGTAAAATGCGGAAATGTTTATCGCGAGATCTGGCAACAGTGATCGAGAGTCAACGTTCAAGTCTCGCGTTGCCAGTGGTCATGTCTCAGTAGAGCCACAGTTGCCATCTAGCGGTTGAGAATTGTAAATTTTTAATTAACTTAAAATTAAATACAGTCATATATGTGTGTGGTATATAATTATATAATTATAATTAAATTATGGTTTGGCTATACCCTGATATATATATGATATCGTAGAATGATTGTGTGACAGCAAAAATATGCTGTTTCAAATATATACTTGCATATAAATGTATATTATACTTGCATATTTAAGTATAAATGCAAGCATATCAAGAATCCCACAAGCTTTGTGGTCGAAAATAAACACTATTTTGGTTACACTCATTGCTGGTCTGAATCAGGGCTATAGCCAAGCCGTAAAAACTAGACTATAAATTGCCTCGATTTCGCCGGGTGGACTAAAAGCAGACTACACATAGCCTATCCAATTCAGAGCTAAATCGTGACTACATATAGACCATGTCATGAAATGCCACTTAAATCTTGTAGAAATCATTGACATTGCGAACATGATGAGATATCAACCATCGCATGCACTTCCTGTCCAAAAACTACAATAAATCAGGATTGACTATATGGGGGCTACAAATAGCCGGTCTTACTACGAGCTAAATCGTGGCTACGCACAGCCTACACAATATAACATGTCATAGATGTGAAACCAAACACCTTGTCATCACTGTTGACTTCACTTACATGATGCAATATCATACAACTCGCAAGTTATTTTGGCAAAAACGACATGTAACCAAATGAAAGATTATTTTGGCTAAAAGTGGGTTACACATAGCCGGACTATATCGGGTCTATAGTTAACCGAGACGGTGAAATGACGGCTATTGCTTGCTGGGAACGCTGTACCACCTGACCACTGCAAATTAATTTAGGCGTTGATATTGTTGCCATAGAAATGCTCGATCATCTCTTAATCCATTTGTGCCCAAATTTTTCTAAATGGATTTAAGCATATAGTTGTGTTATAGTGTTCCATATCTGAACATGTATTTCCCCAGGTTTTTTTTTTCTTAAAAATCATATTTGAATGTGCAGCAACTATAGTTGCCGGTGGGCAAATATGTTGTAAGCACCCTTTCATTGTCAAATTTGAATAGGAGAAGTCAAAATAACTGCTTTGAACAGATCAATCTCTATTCATAAACACATTTATTATGTATTAAAGTCAAAGAACATTCGATGCAAACCCCAAAAAGCTGCATCTATCTTATAATCTCTTGAATGTAAAAACACAACAAATCCATTTGTTTTAAAGTGGTGGAACACAGTACAGAACAAAGTGCAGCCCATTAAGTCGCCCCCAACAGGGTATTGGGAATCAAAAAGTTGAATGAAATTAAATAAATAAATAGAATGAAGAAAATTGTACATCTATATGTAACCCTGAACCACAAAACCACTTATAAGTCGCATGGATATTTGTAGAAATAGCCAACAACACATTGTATTAAATTTATCGATTTTTCTTTTATTTCCAAAATCAATATGAAAGATCATGTTCCATGAAGATATCTTGTAAATTTTTGTTTTTTTGTTTGCGGGATTCAGCAGCAGTGCCTCGTTATTTCTCCTGACTCACTAATTCAATGGGTTTTCTAGCAGAGTTCATTGTGAGCTCGCAAGTCGAGAGGATGACAGCTCGAGTGTTCTGCTCGTTGAGTGCTGTTTTGTTGTGTCTGTCTGCATGTTTGAGCACAACAGACGCTGGAGTCGTAGCAGGTGAGAAGATCTTTTAACTTGATTTCACAGCCCGAAGAAATGCGTAAATGAGTGCCTTACAAAATGACTTATTGTCCAGTGTTGGTGATTTATACACTTGACTAGAAGCAGATAAATATGTGAATATTTTCAAGTTTGAGACCTATTGCAAAACCCCTGACTGAAACAAACGGTAACACTTTACAATAAGGTTCATCAAACTAGTTAGCGTATGAACTAACCATGAGTAATACACTTGTTACTGTATTTATTAATCTTCGTTAACGTTAATGAAATGGTTCATGGTTCATGTTGGTTCACAGTGCACTAACTAATGTTAACAAGATTTTAATCTGTTCGTCAATTTCAGCATTTACTAATGCAAAGATAAATAAATGCTGTAGAAGTGCAATTCATTATTGGTTCGTGTTAACTAATGAAACGTATTGTAAAGTGCTGC